>NC_068981.1:42173067-42181624 GCF_001194135.2 Octopus bimaculoides
TTCCATTAGTTCCTGCTAATTCAATAAAATAATACAGTGTACTATTTTGTAAACATTCGCAAATATATAAATAGATAAACAACGTACAACAGTCGCATACTTAGTCTGAGCATTCATATGCTCATATTCTCTTGTATAAGTAGTTATATATAGACATTGATAAAGTGTAATATATAAAATATAAACGTACATATAGTCATAAAATACTTTAAAATATATATACATACTCGCTGCGATATAGACATCTTTGTAGACACACTTACGGTTGCATTGAGAAATAGAGAACACGAAACGGAATAATTAACCATAATAATTATCCAAAGTACTTATGAATATTAAGTTTGCATAATACGTGCTTTTTTAAAGATAATTCCAAGTGAAATTGTTTCCCGTCATTTAAAACCACAAGAAAATATCTGATATTACCAAATTTTGCCGAGGTATAAGAAAGAATTCATCCAATTTATTTTCTTTGGAAATAATTTCCGGGATCCAAAGTTACCTTTCTGATCCTTTCATATTTGCTAGAGTTTGAAGTTTCTCCTTTTATTCTCTCTATACCAACTATACAAATTCAAAGTATAGCCCTTCATTGTTCATTGTATTCAAGTTATATTCGTTTGTGTGTGTGTGAGTGTGTGTCTCTCCCCCTCTCTCTCTTTCTCTCAATCTCTCTGCTCTTCTCTTTCATTCTGTACCCCACTCCCCCTTTACTTTCGCACTTAATCTGTTTGTAGCCACAAATGCCTATATCTATGAGAGAAAAGTATATACATAAGTGCTTATACTAATCTGCACAGATCACTACATAAACAGATATGCACATAGATATACATAAATCTAAAAGTATACATACATACATACATACATACATACATGCATGCATACATACATGCATGCATACATACATACATATTTACAAAAATACAAACACATCAAGAATGCTAAGTTAAAAACCAAAAAATATACACATGCGTACAAACGGTTAGAGTGATACAACAAATACACAGATGTTTACAGAAGCATTTAAGAGTGCAAAGTTTTAGGAAGTTACTTGTAGATAGTAACTCTTGTGGACATAGCTAAACAAACACGCACATATTTACGTATACATATTGACACCCATACATTTCTACATTCTTAAATGAATTAATGCATTAATGCATGCAACCATCTATATATTGTTTTCCAGCAGGAACCTGACATCTAAGATACAACTTCAATTTAAATCTGTAACGCTCCAAAGAATAGATATCTGAGACGGTTCATATAGTTTATGCGTGCAGTAAAACTCGAAGAATACTTGATATAATTCAAATTGATAATTCCAAGTTATTTGCTTACTTATTCATTATTACAACAGATTTGTAATACGTTGCCGTTTCTTCCATTGCTGGCGATCATTTTGCTGTCTATGTAACATTACAAAGTAGAAAATATGCTAGGCTTGGGAAATTGACAAATTAAAATCCATTATGTTTATTTTATTTTAAATCTGGGTGTTTAATTTGGGATTGAGTACTTTCGAAAGTGTATTTCTGTTACTCTATAAATATTTGAGGAAGTATTTAAGCTCTTTGTAAAACAAATCTCTTTTTAAAATGTTCATTTTAATGTTAAATTGCTCACCTTTTATACGTATTTTGTACATGACTCTGTGGTTAAGAGGCTCGTTTGCAACTACGTGGTTTCGAGTGTCATTTACTATAGCCCCGGACCCACTAATGCCTTATGAGTGAATTTAGTTGACGTAAACTTTGTGGAAGCCTGTCGTATATATGTGCATGTCTGTGCCTTTGTGTTTGTTCCTCCGGTACACTCTTTAAGAACCGATGAAGATTTGTTCACATCCCTGTAACTTAGTGGTCCGACAAGAGAAAAATAAGTACTGGGATCGATTTATTCTACTAAATCCACCAATGTGGTGCCCAGGCATGGCCGTAGTCCAGTGATTGAAACACGTAAAAGATAAAAGATTGAAAAAGTCTCTATAAGTGAAAACTTGAATATGGAGTTACTGGTGATAATTACCTTATATCCCGCTTTATGTTTCGACTTTTAAATTGCTTGATTATTTTACGTTAAATGATGACTTGCTAATTATTGAGTCCCAGTGTGGTTGGAGCAGTAGAGGCAGAGTGCAGGGGAAAATACTTTGCAGTAGTTGATTAAGAAATTTCATATGGTGAGGACAAATCGCGCAAGAGTTAATTTTTGTTTTACTCTTTTCTGGTTCGACAAAATATGAACTAGTGAAATACCAGGATCTTTGTAATCGATTATATCCACCCCAGCCACAAATTGTGACCTTGTTCTTCAGTTAAAGATTCATATTTCTGCGACCACATTTTTCTTTTTCAAAGGTTGATTAAATAGGTATCAGTAGTAGAGACTATCGATTCAGCTAAAATAAATATCTTTGATAACGAAGGCCATAAATACTCATTCTTACATTTACTGCAACCTAAAACAGAGCATTTCAGACGATTTGTATGAAATAATTTCCCCTGATTTAGTTGCCAATTGCTACTGAATTTACATATGTTACTAATGACTTCAAAAGAAGTACAAACGTCGTAACCTCTTATTTGCCATCTGACACTTCATAACTACTTGCGACATTATTATTTTTATTATTTTACTCTGTTATCAGTCATTGGACAGCGATTATATTAGGGCACCGATTTTAAAGGGTTTCTAGCTGATTATATAGATTCCAGTACTTTAGTACTTTTCATCGTTCTCGTGAGATGCAAAATGCTAAGTGGACTTTATTGCCAAGGGAAATTATCAATACAAACTTTGTCTTTCGTCTTTCCGGCGTTTATAAAATTAAGTATAGTCAAATAGTTGGGTCGATTTCATCACATATGGGCCTTGTGTGTATGTTAGAAATTACTATTATATTTTTTCTGTATCTTGTGATCAATAAAGAAAGGATGTTCTTTATTTTTAAAGTCATTATAAAATTTCACACTGTGGCCGATGTTGTATCATTTGAAACATTAGCATATACACATTTAGGGTCAATTCCTTATAATTCAGTCTTCTGTAGGAATATATAAACAGCGGTAAGCTACTGTGAGATATGACAGAGATTTCAGTTAAATATATGTTGCGGCATTTAGTTTTGCTCTACTACATTATTTTCTGGAGTAATCGATAAAAGTATGGGAGAAATTTGCTAAGTTTGTTGCGGTTCACTTTAACACCTCCTCTTCAAAACATTGACTTTATACTCCCTCAAAATGGATTATGATATAGAAACAGTGAGAAGGCAATCGATGCAGCCGTTAGAGCATTGGATAGAATGCCTTGTAGTATTTGTTCCGACTTTCTGCGTTCTGATTTCAAGTCGCGCCGAAGTTAAATATTCCTTTCATCCTTTTGGATAAAAAACACAAAAAAACAAAACAAAACAAATACAATGCAGGGCAGTGGATTACTAGTACTCTTAAGGGCGTTATATAGAATTCATTGCGTTATCTGTTCCGGCCCTTTGTTTTCTGACATCAGTCCTCACGACGATACTGGCATCAAAGTGTATTATCCCGAAGGCGGCAGATTTTCCCACAGACAACAAAGTGTGGAGGAGAAAGACATAAATGTATGAGCAACTGCCAGTCTTCTACACACTATCAAAACGAACAACAAGCCCTTTGTCAGGCCTTTGCATACATGTGCTAATACATATCGAACCCTGACAAAGGCCTTAGAGACATTGGAAATCAATTGAATAAAAGATTGATGTTCTGATTCTGCATTTACATGTACAAAACATTTTCTTTTCCAAATAATATTTGACCGACATTCTAAACATATATTCTGCTGGCTTCAAAACGTCAGAAAGGAATGTAAAATATGCGTAAAATATTGCATGGTCAATATGAATCTAGGGGTCCGAGATCACATGTTTGTAGGTCTTATAGAATTTTAATTCGTGCTGATAAGTAATAAGAGCAAACGATATCAAACTATATTCTGGATTAGTAGCTGTGCGATTGCAGCACATGATAGAATATAAAATAATTGGAACGAAGACATTTGATCAGGACTTAAGAAAGAAAGAAAGAAAGGAAAATCAAGAAAATTCACGAATGATGACAAATTCAGTTTGCAGAAGGGATTTTATATTGCTGTCTTATCAGATTCCAGTAGCGAAACCATCAAGTAAAATAAACAAACATAAACGCAAAAAATGTAAGTAATGATGAATGAATGGGGAAAAGCAAATCTACTTATTTCAAGCCAGGAAATGTGTTGACTTTAACCAAAGTGTGCGATCTTCTGTTCTTTTGAAGATATACACCAGCACCACCACCATCAGTACCAACACCACCACCACCACCACCACCACCACCATCATCAGCATCATCATCATCATTTATTTATTTACTTGTATATTCAGTTATTTTAAGATTCTTTCTGTTCGCTAGTTTATTTGTGTATTGCCTTTTCGAGCATCTTGAATTCCTCATTACTATCTCGTATTCCTACTGCTGCCACCGTATTTATTTCTTTGCATTTCACGTTTGCTTGTGCATTGTTTCACCTTGTGTTTTAACTATATCGATCATATTCTGCGCTATCGATCATTTATGCTTGAAGTAAGACCCTTACAGAGAAGTTAATTGCTATACTTTGGCGTATTTTCCAATGTTTTCAGCTGTTTACAGTTGATGATTAACGATGGACGCTGCATCACTTACGATTGAGATTGATTTAACGATTAACAGAACAAGATGCAAATCATTTATTATCTTAGCGTTACAGTTGTTGTTTTGTTCAGTTTGATTCTAATGAAGGCGTTAATTCATTTTATAAAGAGTTGTACAGGTTCATACGAGGGTTTTGTCGATAAATCTGTTCTAAAACAATAAATAAAATATAATAAAATAAACAGGTGAAATTAACATATTTTTCAATGTACTCTGCTAAAAGAGTATTAATGACAGATAGAAAGAGAGAGAGAGAGAGAGAGAGAGAGAGAGAGAGAGAGAGAGAGAGAGAGTGTGTGTGTGTGTGAGAGGGGCGTGGGTCAGAGAGAAATAATAAAAGAGAAAGAGCGAAATAAAGAGGACAGGATAAAGAGATAGCGAGAAAGGTATATGCATAGAAAGAATTAGTGTGAGGAAAAGTATGAGGTATGAGAAAGATGAGTGTGAGAGAAATCAATAACTCATTTGGTTACTTCGAAGCTTTGAAAAGTTGAATATATTTGAAGCAAATATTCCGATGCAAATATTCAACGTTGACTTCAATACTTCATATTTACAAACACACTCAGATCTCAGTATATTTAATTTTAACAATAGTATTCAATGACAAATAAAAATAAACATGTATATATCACTCATATTCGCTCCAGTGCGTTTAGTGAAAGTATTTGCTTTTATCATAGAGTAGTTTTATGTAAACTTACAGACAATCTAAACTTAGTTGATTAAAATCTCCTGCTTGTAGCAAAGTCGATTCGATGGAGTCAATGCAATTAGAGACTAAAATTGAGACACCTTAAAGCACTTGTCCCGAAAAATAGGACTAATTAACTATTTAAATAATTTCTATACTAAAGTGACCGTTTGATTCGTCTTTATCAGCAAAACGAGTCAAGTAGCAAGTATTTAGTGCAACTTTTAAATAGGTGATTAGGTCGGTTGAGATCTGTAACATATTTGAAAGTATTAATGATGTGATTAAAAGCAACAAATATAATTGTGAAAACTAGTTGAAAAACAGATCCATTACACATTAGGGAATGTTATTTTATTAAGAGTTGCTATAAACTTGGAGTGAAGTTAATTTTCCGGCCAACAATAACCGCAACACAGTTTCTATTAATATTTACTTCGCTACATTTACGTTGTTAGTATACTTGAGAAAGATAGCCATGAAAATTATAACTCCACGAATTTTCCTATATATATATTATATGTGGAACACTGTACAATGTCAGAAAATAAATAAACAGAATAAAATCATTAGGTAAACGGTCGGTTTGGAATTAACTATTTAAAATACCGCTGAATGCAAATATCCTATATTTCAACATTTTTTTCCGGTTAAAACAGATCAAACAGACGGTCACCATTTATCAATAAATTGTTCTTTCAGAAGAGATACTAAAGATATGCTAGCCTTGCCTTTATTGATCCATTTCATTTATAATGGAAGGAGAGTTTTTGCATTGCGTGCTATGACCAGGAATATACAGACGTCTCAGCACTATTGCATGCCAAGTATTATCTGTTTACTAATCAATTGACTAGTTTTTATAAGTACATATCATCAGAATTACTTGTAAAAGGAAGATAAAAAAAAATTGAATTTCATGGCTCATGCCTGACACAAAGACATTAACAAATTCAAAGAAATTTAATATAACCGTTTTCAGCATTTTCTGTTCGATACAACATTTTCATTCCTTTTTAGAACCATTTTCACTTCATCACGAAACATTATTTTTCATTAAAATATCCAATTTCTGGGGAAATAAGATTTAGATAAATGTCTTTAAAACACGGAATGAAATAAAATAGTTTATGTTATCTAGACAAAATTTTATAATTATACGGTGACGCGGTCAATGGTAATTACCGATGGGTGAGCTGCGGTGGACGACAACCATAAATTAGAAGAAAGTTCTCGGAATGAGTTGTCTTACGATTCGGTTTCGGTTGTAATTATTTTACTTGAACTGAGTCACGAAGATCTTTAGGAAAGTGTGAATAGCACCCTTCTAATATCTTCACTTCTGTGAATTCTACAGCGTTATTGCTTGCTGGTGGGTACTACTGTTGTCTTATCTCTGAAATAGCAACCGTTTCTATTCTCTCAAGAAGCAAACTACCGTTTCACTTCCAACATCTTAAAGATGATAAACGGTTGTTAATAATCACTTTCTTTATTACTTTTAGCTTTTCAGCTCTCTGGGTGACCACCATAATATCTCCCGGAGAACAATATCAATTGCAAGCTTGTCATTTTATAGTACTCATTAGGAGTCCTTCACCCTTGTGTACTTCAGCAAAACAATCGTGTTTCACTTGATATTACCAAAGTTTTCGGTCATATTCTGAATGAGAATCTCTCAGATAAGTTGACCTTATGGCTTTCACCTACTTAGGTCGGAATGTTCATTTAGACTGCACAATTGCAACCCGAGCTAACGTGCTTCTTTATGATCAACATTCTTTATGATAATGTTTCTCACACTGTTCTGTTTGTGTATTAATGGCATATTCGCTGTAGCTTTTAAGAAAACAAACCTCTATGCAGTTGACACCACACTCACTACACCTTCCTTAACCTTATGCACATAGGCGTCATGCATATGTAACCTAGATACCCTCTGTTAGTAATACATTGATTACTAAGAATACTTCAACCTTGATCATTTGCTAACCTAAACTAAAATACCTATACTAAAATACTGCTCAAATACCTACGATCGTATTGTTACTACACGCATAACAGTTTCCGAACTAATTCGACAAATTGGCTAAGATTCAATTCACATTTTAACAAGCAGCTTATCTACTGGCTGTTTTTTTCCTGTCTAATTATTTGACTGAAACAATAACGACCTCTAATTTTCTTAACTAGCTAGCTGTGTAGTTTTGCTAAGCCCGCTAGTTCCACTCATCTCTCTCGTGCCTTGCAGTAGCAGTTTGCAGTAAGTATATAGTGAACAAGCAAGAAAGCATTGTATATGTCATGTGTGACCAGAATAATTGCCAGAGTATTAGAGGGTTCATCTTTCATGTGTACACACAAACTTTTAGATTCGTGGCTTGTTCTAGATAAGGGATTTTTTTCAGTTTTATAATATATTATTTTAGGTTTGATTTGTCGGTTGTGTTTTCGTTTGGTTGCCTTGTTCATTGACTCTTACAGTCTTACAAGCAGAGTGCATTTCGTTTATTTAATACAATTTATGTGTGATTTGTACAATTGTAATAGAGGGTTGTGACTTCTATGAACTCGTTTTGAATTTGCTTCCGTACCGTTCTACAATTCACTATCTATCTATCTATCTATCTATCTATCTATCTATCTATCTATCTATACACACACACAGACACACACACACACACACACACACACACACACACATATATATATATTGGGGACGTGCTGCCTAGGTGGGCAAGGTAACTGCTTATCTTGAATAAAATAGATCAATAGCAACATTTTCCTTTTATGGCAAAATATGCGCTTAATTCAATAAAATGATGAAGGTTACTCTGATTACTATGCATAAAATGCAAAATATTGTATTTTTTTGTAGATTAGGTAGGCATAATTCACCCCTGCCCTTCACTCTCAGTATTTAAGCTACGCATATTAGTGCTGTAATACACGTGATGCCTACACTCCTACAACACTGATTTCTTTACGTGTTATAAGGGCAGAAGTAGATATGCCTTCAACTCAGTCGCGCGCCTGTGTTTCGCTTATTTTTTGTGTGTTTTACTACATAAAGGTCATCAACTGCCTACCCTGAGTAATTACTGAGGGAACGTTCCTGATATATATATATATATATATATATATA
>NC_068981.1:42186183-42190537 GCF_001194135.2 Octopus bimaculoides
TATATATATGGGAGAATTTACGAAAAAAACAACAGACGAAGACAGGTGGTGTAAACAACAAATGGATGTATTAGTTTTACATATATGCAACATACATACACACCTATACATACACAGACACACATAGTTAGAGTTTGATCTTCATATTTGCATCTATAAAATGAAGATTTGCAGGAGATAATTATTTTCCAGGTCTTCTATTAGCCTTTCGACCTATTCTGGTGTGTCCACTACGCCAAATGTATCCTCAATATACTGAGCATAAATTGTACGTTTATGCTTTGGTGGACACTATTTTCTATGTTGGTCATCTTGTCCGCTGTGAAATGTGGGCTCTAAAGTAAAAGGTTTAGGCACTCCATCTTTTTAATTGTAATCATTTCCCTGTGAACAAAGAAACATTATGTCACTTGTACGAGAGAACAGTTGTCTCCTCACGATGTTTACTGGTATAGCTGATAGTTTTACTAGTAGATAGATCTATTCGTTGTCTATTCGTTCAAATATTTCTATATCTAAAAACATTGATAATTAGGATATCTATGCGTAAGGTACAGATGGTGCCGCGTAGCCTGCTTTGAATATGTGTAGAAATGATCAAATGGTTTCATTATTTAACACCAGCTCAACCCTACACGAGCAGACCCTACTCGAGCTGATCCTATTCGAGCAGACCCATCATCAAAGGCGATATTTCGTCTTTGTAGGTGTATTTAGCAAAACATTAAATGTACGTTTCCATTTTCCAAGGTCTTCAGATGTGATTTTGGGAGATTTGGGTCCTATTTCTGATAGGTAGAACTGCTACATAGAAGAACCATCCTAAGCTCGTTGAGTATATAGTATATATGTCATTTTATGTTGTTTAATACTGTTTAGTAATTGCTTGGAAATCTCTTAATATAATGAAGCAAAGGGAATATTAATATCTTTGCAGCAGTAATTTGTGCAAGTTGAATTTTCAATTGTTGAATGTTGTCTTATAATACGGATCTTCTTTAAGAAAAGCTGACGACAGATAAGAAAATATGAGAAGAATTTGAATAGTCTTTTCGGTAATACATATCTAGAAAGAAAAGTTGTTGCAGACACACACACACACACACACATGCATGCGCGTGCGCGTGTGTGCGTGTGCGTGTGCATGTGTGTGT
Organism: Octopus bimaculoides; assembly: GCF_001194135.2. Classification (NCBI taxonomy): domain Eukaryota; kingdom Metazoa; phylum Mollusca; class Cephalopoda; order Octopoda; family Octopodidae; genus Octopus; species Octopus bimaculoides. The sequence goes on from NC_068981.1 coordinate 42,187,338, forward strand.
GTGTGCATGTGTGTGTGTGTGCATGTGCGTGTGTGTGTGTGTATGTGTGTGTGTGTGTGTGTGTGTGTGTAAGCGTAAGTGTGGCTGTGTTTAAAAGTACACTTCACAACCACGTAGTTTCGGGTTCAGCCCCAGTGTGCGGCACCTAGGGCAAATGCCTTCTAGTATAACTCTGTGCCAGTAATTGCCTCATTATCGGTTTATAATATTCAAAACCTTTCCATCAATGTTTTTAGTATTGTTATTGATTTGACTCATTCCTGGTAGAATTTATTTGAGTAGCAGGTTACTACCTGTATCCTTAGGCATCCACAATCTTTCAATAGTCTTTTAAGTGCTTGAAACCCTCCTGATAATCATTCCTGTCCCTAAGAGGCTATTATTATTATTCTTTTACTTCTCAGAGCGCGCGGTCTTGTTTGCTCTGGTTGATTCAGTGAGAGCGGACAGCAGCCTGTTGTAAGAGGTATCACATGGTCTCTTTCCGCATATTATAAGCTTTGATAACTGGCTGTTAATCATCGCGAAAGACATTCAACAGGCACATGCATCACAACCATATGTGCGTGACATGGTGATCTCATATCAAGATAAACAGCGCATGACCTCGCAGGTGGGGCTCAGTTAGCATTTTCTTCAGATCGAGTGGCCCATCCCGCTCAAAAGGTCCCTGAATAAGGGTTGTTTAAGGATGCTGAGCAAAAGAGCCATGTTTCCAAAGGTGAATTATTCAAACCCCAAATAATTCCTCTCAACACATGGCTAAGATGCTCCCCCACTACTTCTGCTCATGATCAGAGATGCACATATCGTCAGCCACCAAGGGACATGCTCAACTGGTTAAGGTCAAACAACTGACAAGCAAATCTGTGGTATTAAGCAGAATATTTGCTGTAGCCCATCTTTTATACCAAGACAAAACAATGTACATGATAACATGATAACACTTCCAATTAATTAAGATCAGAAGCCATTATTATTATTATTATTATTATTATTATTATTATTATTATTATTATTATTATTATTATTATTATGATTATTATTATTATCATTTGTTAAGCGAAAGGTAAGAATCCGGGAGAAACGGTAGAGCGTCGAAAAAATATATTGTAACATTTGATCTAGCATTTTAGCCTGTAGTTCAAATCTCACTGCAGTCTACCTTTCTTGCTTTCGGGGACCATGAATTTAGAGAATCACTAAAGTACTGAATTCGATGTTATCGTCTAGCCCTTTTCCTTTTGCAGTTTAGGCTATGTTTCTATGTTATTTATTGAGGATCGGTGGCGGAATTAATAGAGTGTTAAAAAATGTATTATGTTTTAGTTACGGTCATCTATGTTCTGAGCTTAAACCCCTGCATAGTCAATTCTGTCTTCATTTCAGCTTCAATCCCACTCGACTGAGGCGTTTTCCCCCAGACGACTCTATGTTTGGAATGAATATTACTATTTACTGTTGCTGTTTAACTCTGTTTAGCCCTATTAAAGTAGAACTGTGGAGCGAAGGTATTCTAGCTGTAGCCTTTCTTCTTTCATAAATACGTTTAAATATTTTCGTCGTTATGTCCTCTGTAAAAAAAAAAATGGTAAGGTATGATTTAAAATAAATGTCTAGTAGTGCTAGCATGTCGATGGGGGACAATATAGTTATTCCCTCTTTGGCTTGCATTAATTATATATCTTTCATTCGGCTTAACACTTCACATCAACAGCAAAGGGTTTTAAAGCTAATGGAAAACTCATACTTTTCCTAGGTTATTAATGTCATAAGTAAATTGAAAAGGCTTCGAATAGAAGTGAGGCTAATGCTTACCTCAAATCGATAACACTCGCTACTGTTAAATAATAATTCTATTAACAGGAAATATCAAAAAGTGATTCAAATATATAAATTCCATTGAAATCCCCTCAAAGAAATCATCGATATTTTAACATCAAAATATTAGAAAAATAATCGATTGACCTATTTTTCTATACGAACACAAAAGACTTGCAAAATATCCGGTGTATTTGAGTGTTATTTGCTTATATTAACAAAGCATAATGTATAAGTTTAATTGAAACAATTTCAATGAAACAAGCTCGAACAATTAGGCTTTAGTAAATTCCAGTAACAGCAAGATTTCTCAATACCTTACTGTTATACAGGTTTCGTCATCGGACTGCGCCATGCTGGAGCACCATTTTCAAAGGATTAGCCGAACATATCGATTCCCAGTATTTAATTCAGTTTAGTGCTTGATTTAATGAGTTCAGTATTTTTGAATCTCTAAGTTGCAAGACATAAAACGATCTCAACATAAACCAGATTTTAGAGGGTAAGCACGGTTATAGACTCGGATACACACTCATACGAATATGTACACAGACACAAATACCTATCAATGACCTTTGACGTCTGTAATAAACTGCCTGAGTCTCTGAACATGGAAAGTTCCTCGTCTGAGTACAGGCCAGGATAAGGATTTTGTGGAAGCTTACTAGTTGCCCACGTTTGCAAGTCTCTCTTCACTATACCGCTGATATTGTCCAAAGAAAAGACAACTCAGAGCTTTAAATCGTATTGTCGCTGGCGATACCGTCAAAACATTGAGAGGCAGGACAGATGTCGCAAAATATCTCGTCAAATGTTCAAACAATTTCGACAATCCACGCACACAAGCACACAAACACACACACATATTCCCAAAATGCTAGTAGATTCCAGGATATGGCAAAAGTCACGTGCACGGATGCACATAACACTGAGTTGCGTCTCTTCATTGCAATGTACACAGCAATGTATTCACACCAAGTTACAACTGGTATACACGCACAAACATATATATTTATATCGACACACGTACAAACACACTCGCACACACACACTCGTGCGCACACACCCGTACAAGTACAAAAGCACATACATACACACATCTGAGTTTTGCGTCTGTAAATTACACGTATGATCAATCAGGCAATGTTTTGTGCATAAGAGTGGGTAATAATATTTTGGGAAAGTACTAGCTAGGTAACTTGAGTCATTTGAGTCAAACAGATGTGAAAAAAGTGCTCAATACATGTTGTAGAAAATATTTAATTGAAGCTGAACCTTTTATCTTGCGACTGAGTTTCAAGACGACACTAGGGAGATAAAAATTCTCGACTTGAATCGTCAGATGAAGTTTTAAACCACACACACACACACACACACAC
>NC_068981.1:42191006-42199869 GCF_001194135.2 Octopus bimaculoides
TCTCTCTCTCTCTCTCTCTCTCTCTCTCTCTCTCTCTCTCTCTCTCTATCTATCTAATAAGTTGGCAATCTGCTTTAACGTTCACCCTGTTCTTGTATGTTTACGGCAGTCATGAAGAGCACAGCCTAGGGCAAAACGCATAGTAGAATACCAGCTTTTGATATGATAGACATATCCATGGATCTTATCCAAAGTATAGAGTAAAAAGTTTTATTTATTTTACAACTTCCCCCCACGCATACACACACGTATTAATATATATGTATGTATATACTATATACTCACACACATACATACACGTATATATATATATATATATATATATATATATATGTCTGTGTGTGTGTATAGTATATATTCATTCACAAACACACATATACACACGTATATATGTGTGTGTATATAATATATACTTACACACACACATATATATGAGAGAAAGGGAAATGAAGAAAGAAAGGTGTGTGGTGTATCTGTGTATTCATGTGTGTATTCATATGTTGGCGACACGTTGATTCCGAAAGATAAGGAGTCATACGTAAGCACATACACTTGCACGCTTGCGCGCGCACACTCGCTCACAAGTACGCACGCATACGCATACAGGCAGAAACATATATTTGCACATATATACACAGAAAAATTTGATATGACTTTGAAATCTCACTAGTCGTTAGCCTCATCAGATAGTGTGATGAAACATTTGAATGGTGAGGCTTTGACGACTCTGTCAAAATTGACCTTGTGAAAAAACTTGTCCAAAGCAAAACTAACAAAGAAAAACCAAAAAATCATATGTGACTTAAATGCATTTTGGGATCCTTCAGTAAATAATTAACTGTTTTGTTTATAACTATACATACATACATACATACATACATACATGAGACAGAGACGCTCTTGTAATCCCAAGGTGCAATTGCATGTGTAGGCTATGTCATGTTTCTGTGGAAGGCATCACGCATGTGATTAGCAGCTGTCCTAAAATGTTGTCACGGTACTACATCTCTATGCGGCACCACATTGTCGCTAAAACAATTTAGAATGCCGTTCACAAAAAAAAAAACACTGTCCAGAAATAAACTTAGAAAATCCCTCTGTTACGGAATATATTCATAAATACCAACTCAAGGAATGCTGGTGGAATATTTTCATCAACATTTCTATCAAATGTAAACATAACAGGCCGGATATTGTTTTTTGGGACAGAAGGGCAAAGATATATACCATCATGGAGGTCAGCCGCCCTGCAGATATAAATATCTCTTTGACAATCAAAGAAAAAGAGGATACCTATGGACAACTGCTTCGAAACCCCCAGCTTCTATATCCGGATTATGAATTCACATTCACACTAATAATTGGAGCACTAGGTTTTGTTAGTAAATGCTTAAAGGAGAATCCAGATAAACTGGGATTTTCAGAAGGAGAAATCGATCGGCTGGTTCGTACATTACATGTGTAATCTGTGAGCGGGAGAATAAAAATATGCAAGACTTTTCTCAGATTCCAAATATTAATTTATCTATCTTAACTACGTCCCAAAAATTGCGTCTTGTATCTTTGTTGGAAACCGGCTCCCTCCTCAGTGGATGATATATAATAATTAAAAAATAGAAGAGACATACGTACATACACGCGTGTGTTTCTACGTAGTGTTTGCATATTAAATACATTCACTTACATTTATGGATAGAGACAGAGAGAGATTGTAAGAAAGATTGTATGTGTGTGTGTGTGTGTGTGTGTGTGTGTGAGAGAGAGAGAGAGAGAGAGAGAGAGAGAGAGAGAGAGATAGAGAGAGGGAGAGAGAAAGAGAGAAATAAAGAGAGAATGAAAGATTGAAGTACCGATAAAGATAAATAACTATAGAAAAGTATCTATTGATTCATATATAACTGCATATATTGCATTTATATACGCACGTACGCACGCATATAGGAATATGTACGCACGCATGTGTGCACTCTTGCATGTCTATAGAAAACAAGATTACAAACTCATAACTAAAGATTTCGGACAACCAATCTTATTTGTTCGACTCAACTTAGTCAGCAGATTGCATAAACCATTTCGGTATGGATCTGTAATCCTTTTTAGAATGATTTGACATATTTCATATTTGTACGTTAAAAGGAATGAAACAAAAATATAAAATGTGGCTGTGTTTGTGTATGTGAGGGTATGTGTGTGTGTGTGTGTGTGTGTGTGTGTGTGAGTGTGTGTGCGTATGTGCGCGCGCGCGCGCGTGTATTTTATATTTATGATTATAACACCTCTTTTATATCTCTTTTTCAGGTGAACGATTACTTGAAGGAGAGGCCGCAGAAGCTGTTAAACTCGACAATCAATGTTAATATTGCTTCTACGTATGCTCTAAATTCAGGAAGATGAAAAAAAGAATTGAGTTATAGTTGCCGGATATACAAACTTTATCAGTTAAAAGAAAGAAATGGATTCTTCGCTTTTTTCCCCCCATTTATTGCCAAACTGATGAAAATAACGTCGAGGCTGTGACAAACAAACTGAAATCAACGATCGATCGATAAAGATAATCATATGGAAGTATTCAACGAGTGATACTTAGGGATAATAATAATAATAATGATAATAATAATAATAATAATAATAATAATAATAATAATAATAATAATAATGATAATAATACCTAGAAGGGCAATTGATGAGAGGATATTACAGGGACATATGAAATGTTTGTGTGTGTGTATGTGTGTGTGTGTGTTCATGTATGTGCGAGTATGGGGAAATTTACAATGAAATCGAATGAAATGACATGAAAAGTGAATATGAAAGTCCTAACGGGAAGACTGCCACTTTGGGCCAAATAGTGCAGCCCTGCAGATTGAGGATTACCTCGACTGCCGAAGATAATTGTCCTCTCTAAGCTGTATTCTCCGACCTACTGGCAGATTCAGAACTGGGCTGCACTTTCCACTCTGACGCATCTTTCAACAAACTTATATTAGAGGGCAGCATCTTTCTTTCCACCCTCACCTATTCTAAATGGAAATTGAGAAAGTCCACTCAACATTAGAAATAAATTGTTACATGTCCGATGTCTATAATAATAATAATAATAATAATAATAATAATAATAATAATAATAATAATAAACTAATGAACTATTTTAAAAAAGTATTATAGAATTCTAATTTTACAAATTTCAGGTATTTATGCCTCCCTTTTATTTTCTTTGAATCTATATATGCCTTCGGTTCTGTTTAGAATTTTTCAAATTTGTCGAGTTGACAGAAACTATAGCGTACCAGATTAAATGCTTAAGCCATTTAATCTTATTCTTCTACATTCTGTGTGAATCCCTCGCAGAGGTTGACATTTCTTTCTATCTCTTCCGGGTCGATAAGTTAAGTACCAGTAAAATATTGCGGTCGATTCAGTCGGCTTTATATTTCTCGTATACAAGGTTTTGTAGCTGTGCCTCAACATGAGTAATCGAATATTAGTCCATATTGCATTAGAGTGGAAGAGTAATTATCTCGGCACTTGAAAGATATTTCGCTTTTTCTTAAAACATTAATGACATTACAAAGGCTTGAATGCCACAACAATTTAGTTCTTTTCACCCATAAAGCTGGGCTTTGTGCGTAATTAAAAGCAAGCCCTTCAATGTGAATCCATATATTTTATCCTAAACGCTGTGATCTAAGTTAAGCTCCTAGTGGGCCAAATAAGTCCGCATCGAGTTTCGACTCGTGGTTGTAGCTACGACACTTAACATTCCTAAATGTTCTTGAAAAAGGGATAAACGTCACACAAGTCTCATTTACTTATCTATACAAATCTGGGGCCACGTGCCGAAGAAAACTAAATAAACAATAATTTGCCGTACATTTCAAACTAATAAACATTCTTTTATGATTTTTCAATTCTCATTTTCCATATTTATTTCTTTTTCTTGTTAATGTTGTTACTCACTCGACAAAATAATCCTCGCCAAAAACAATAAAATCAAAGACACATATAATAAGATTCTTGATTCATATTTTCATATAATTAGTCGAATTTCCATTCCAGTTCTATTGATTAAGCATATACTTCACTTTCAAATTATTTCTTGTTGATACATTCCCTCAGCACTTGAATAAACTTTCGTCCAATATCACTGTTTATTGTTTCAGACATACTTGTTGTTGTTATTTTTATGAAATAGATCTAATGCAGTGAGCTGGAAAAATCGTTAGAGCGTGGGAAAATATGCTTTATGGTATTTATTCCGGTTCTTTAAATTCAAATTTCGAACCGGCCGGGGTTAACGTTACATTTCGTACAATAGAGTACCATTCAATTACTGGGTCAGTTTAATCGACTAACCCCTACCCTCAAAATTGCTGACCTCGGGTAAGTAAAAAAAAAAAGAATAACAAAATTAGATAAAAGAAATAAAGCGTCAGGATGCTTTCAACAAATTCCTGTTCTCTCAGAATTGCTGACTTTGTGCCTGAATTAGAAATAATTTTTCTAAAAGAAAACATAACTAGTACTTATTGTTATTATTATTATTGAGGGAGAGAGCAGTGCATGCCATCAAAGTGACACTGGGGTAAAATATACAAAGCCCATTATACCCATCATAACTACTCTTTTACTGTTGTTGTTGTTCTTCTTGAGCTCAGAGCTGCCCCAGTAAACAGGCATGGTCAAAACTATAATTGCATATGCCTAAAGCGAACAGAACTGCATGTGGCAGTCCAGTACAAAGCATGCTACGGAACAAGACTACTGATTAATAATCCTTTCTACTGTAGGCACAAGGCCTAAAATATTTTGGAGTGGGGTCTAGTCTATTACATCGATTCCTGTGCGTAACTGGTACTTATTTCATCGAGTCTGAAAGGATAAAATGCAAAGCTGATCACGGCAGAATTTGAACTTAGAGAACCAGAAAAAATACCGCCAAGCATTTTGCTTGGCGTGCTTACGATTCTGCCAGCTCGCCGCTACTGATTAATAATAATTCTTTTTGCTGTAGGTACAAGACCTGACATTTCGGGGTAGGGAGCTAACCAAATACATTAACCAAAGTCGAATGTAAATATCTACAAATATATCTAATAAAGAATAATGGAAATCTAATACAAAGAGCTAAAGAAAAATGAACTCCAGCCGAATAAAGTGTTGCTTTCTGTCTTAAAATATTAAAGAGAAGTGAATGTGACAGTCACATGTAAGGAAGAAGAAACAAAGACAAAATTGTTTTAAAAATAACTAGGCTGAAAATATGGTTACAGATTGTCGTTACTGTACGGACAATAAAGAAAAATATCCGGACTAGTGGAGAAGCGTAGGTCTCGGTTGAGTCCAAAAGATTTTTTATTACGGTCCAAAACCAAATCTTTCCTACTTGAAACTATCAACAGAATATAATGAAATAGAATACCACACGTAATTATTAAATACGTGGAGGGTGTGAAAAATCAATTAATCACATTGTGTTTAGCTTCTTAGTCATAACAAACATGAAAATACATTTACTGGAGGTTTTATAAACTGGAAGTTAGGCCAGTATTATAAAAAACAGACAGAAAAGAGATTGTACAAACACACCAGAAGAGGTCGCGGAGAATGACAAACTGACAATGCTCTGTGATATGCCAATTCTTAAAGACACAGATATTAAAAACATTTTGGTAATAAAATTTTGTCATAGATTATTTGATAATTTAATGACTTCTTCTGATGAGTCCAGACAGAAAACAAATTTGTTCTTAAAATAAAAAAAAAAAGACACATTATCGAAATATAAATATAGGAAATAGAAATTTCCAGGACACAGAATTTGTAAACTGAAACATGTGTATAATAATAGATTTGGGAATAATTGCAAAAAAATATTCGGACAAAAGCAAATAAACACAAAGCCTCAGTCCACATATACAGACGCGCACACACTCTCACACACATACATATGCACGCACATGCATGTAGACGCATGCAAACGTATGCACATGCAGAATACACACACGTGAACTATATTCTTTCAAGTGACATGCTTAGTCGATCACGTGCTGTCCTAGTGCGTTTTTGATATTGTTTCATTGCTGCAGAACAAGTTTCACCCAGATATGCGTTGCGGTGAAGCTAACTCTGTAGAGTTGTACAGAGGTGGTGAACTCATATATCGCTTTCGTTATTTTGTATCTCTTAACTGTCGGACCAAGCTAAGCTTCTATCTGATCATGGTGACCGGTAGAACTCGATATTCCTTAACTGACATTGTACAAGCAGTTGCTGAGGCTACAACACCTGCAGAAATTCCTGGTCAATGAGGGGCTGTGGTCTCCGGTTGTCAAGCATGACTTTCCATAACTCTTTTCTGTTTCTGTGACAGTGCTGCAGTTTTTGGTTTGAGTAAAAAAGTGGAGTTAGTGCACATGCATATATGCAAGCACCTAGCCACAGGCTCGGGTTATAGTATATAAGGAGGACGAATAAAAGTGACGGCTTGCTACGCTGGTAATTTTTGGCGCGTCACCAAAACTGCATTGCAGTAAGGGCATATTGCGAATGCCAAAATGAACAAAACGACGTGCAATAAGCGAGGTCTGTATGGGTATTTAGTTCATATAAACCCCATGGAACTATCTCAGAGATGTTACTGGTGTAGGGTTGAGTGTAGAGGAACAAGTGATGTAACTAGTGGTGCAGAGTAGCAAACTACATATGTAGTAGGGAAAACCACTTGAATGCCTTCTGGTCCGAGGATCTGGGACGGGAGATAGAAAACGGTGGTAGAATCAGTGCGATCAATAGCATTTATGGGACATGGAAACTGCTGTTTCCAGAAACAGAAGCGACTGTACCTTAAACTCGGCAGCTGGTCGACGAACTGTGTCTCTACTGTGTTTGCATTTAGTATGCAGAGCACATCGCTGAGGTAGTTTTCCCCATCCATAACTCTAATCTTACTATAAGAATTCCCCTCACGTTTTTCTAACAACTTTCAACTTCGTTTATAGCCCTTGAAGACAAAATTACAGTTTGGAATACTGAATGTTATGAAAAAGCGTTTCACTCAGGGTTGTGGGAATAATATATTTACGACGCAATGATCAGACGTGATTGTTGCTCGATAACTTTCAAGTAGTCACTACATTCTGCTTAAATTTTCTCATTATAGACTTAGTGTCATAAATGCTTGAAACTCAGATTTTATCAAAACAAAAAGTATGATAATAGCTGATACAGACGTTAGCTGGGCCTAAATTGTGCCTTAATCTGAAACAGAAATAACGACCAATACAGACAAGAGCAATGAAATAAGATCACGTATTGAAAGCTAAAGAAGCTAAATGGTTTAACCTTGCAATGAATAATTTTGAAGAAGTGACAATTTTTATTAAAAAGAAGAAAGGAACTGGGATGTTCTTTATAACGTATGGTAATGCTACTTCAAAGTAAGAGTAAAATATCAGTTATTGCTTTTCTGAACAATATTACAATAAGAGGAAATAAGAAAAGGAACAATTCATAGATTAAGAAACTTTTAATATAGGAAGAAATGTAACCAAAGTGGGAGTAATAAGAAATGCAGGAAGATTAGTTTTGTGCCAAGAGAGGGTAGCATATTAAAAAGTAATTTAAAGTTTATGAGAAATAGATATGCAATTCCTATGGGATTTGTCATTAAAATTCCTGAATATCAAATATCACAATATCTAGGGGCTTATCTCGAAGAGTTGGACTAGAAATTGAAGAGATAAAGGAAAATTACCACGAAATTTTATAGTCACCTTTATAAGGGTTTGGAGAAATTACTAGATTGTCTGTTCCATGCAAATCAATATATTATTAGCAATTAAAATTCGCATGAGTGTGTTCAAAGTGATGTCTTCTGACATTACTCGATAAAGCTGCGATCTTCTGTAGTAACATAAAAGTGTTTTCTCATGAACGCTTCAAATATATGACTCTACATTTGGATTTGATATTAAAGAATGCTTAGCATAAAATATCTGTTGCTATTGTAATGAGCTCTTTTACTAGTTTTGATGTAAATCTACATTCACTTGTCTGACTGCCTTTCGTCTGAAGTAAAATTTTCTTTCTCTAAAACACACAGCAAATGATACAAAAGGTTTTTTCTCAAGTACAACTGCACTGCTGAGAATGTTCATGTATTACAGTAAATGCCATTAGTATGTTCTTGTAATACACTAAATACATTTACGATAGCATTTTACAAAGAGCAGATAAGAAAAGAGTAGATGAACGTTAACATTTTCTACTCTTTTCAATTGAATTTTATTTTCGCTGGGCTTTTCCAGACAGTGTGCAGCAGACTTAAAATTTGGACACAATAGCTATGAAATAAAACGCGCTATACAACGAAGACGTTATTCAAACGAGTAACTATTTTAGCTTTATACTAACTCCACTTCAAATAATATTGCAACTTTTCTTTCAATTTTATTTTGTTGTCGTCTTTTTCTATTATTGCAGATCGTGTGGATAGTTCTGTCTGTGTCTAACTACAGTCAATTAAGAAACATCGATTTGAAAATAGAAAAATCTATATTTTGCTAAGGTTGAAGTGTGATCGAAATTTCTAGTTTGAAAGTATTACAAATTAATTTTCCTCTGGGCTGACCTTCCTAATGAACCGCCTTTCACAAAGATATTTATGAGAAAGAACGTCTCAACGCTGTAAATTGTCACGAGCAATTACTAATTACATGTAATGTTTCAAATGAACTGATTAATATATTCCTTTGTGCGGTGATATCTAATGTCAGACACACACACATACGCATACATGCTTACATATACATAAACGCATACATACACACATATACATATAGTACATACATATATACATACACAC
>NC_068981.1:42199879-42200715 GCF_001194135.2 Octopus bimaculoides
TATATACATATATATAGACATACACAGACACACACACACATATATATGAGCACATATACGTATACGTTTATGTATATTCATATATGTATATGAATGTCTTTGCATTTCTATGTACTTAGGTATCTGTGTATATAAGCATGTAACGTGTGAAGTAGATTATCTTAAATTTATTGAGTTGAAGTGGAAGGAAAACGCCATATCATGGAAAATGACCACATAATTTAGTAATCTAAATATGAATTATTAAAGAAACCAGTTTAATATCTACATAATATCTCTTCTCATAGCGAATTAAGAAAGCGTGAATTAAGGAAGCATGATTTTTGGAACGGTTCCAGTGATTTCTCATCAAGTTTTTTTTTCTTTGGCAAACTGCTATTTAATATTAGCAATGTGAAAATCTTTAGAGAGCCAAACTGGCGGAGACAATAATGAGCAGTGCTCACTTACAAAGCAGTAATCACTTAAAGTAAATGTTTAAAATAAAACTCGCTAACATATATACGATAAGATATATGAAAGTGAGAATTCCTTCGATGTTAAACGAAATCAATGCGTCTCAAGATATATTTAGAAATACATGTCTTTATATTTTCTTGGAAAATCTGTTTTATAGCAAAAAAGAAATAATTATATATTCTGTGAAAAACATCTAAAAGATTTAAATTACTCAGAGACGGAATGGTAGTTGGTGAGGCAAAGAAAAGGCAGTTCACAACTTCGAAACCTGAGTATTTCATAAAATAATAATAATAATAATAATAATAATAATAATAATAATAATAATAATAATAATAATAATAATAATAAAACTTTAACAACATACTAGCAGATCC
>NC_068981.1:42202941-42205889 GCF_001194135.2 Octopus bimaculoides
TAACTCGAATGTGGAATCTAAAAACAGAAACAATTCCTATCATAGTAGGTGCCTTAGGTATAATAAAAAAATATTCAGACAAATACATAACAAAAACACCAGGACTTACAAATATATATAACATACAGAAATTTGCACTACTGGGTACTGCACACATTCTACGCAAAACACTTTCAATGCAGTAAACATAAGAGCACCACAGCAAACCACAGCACATACCCAAGGCGCACAGAGCTGCGCTCGGTAGTGAAGTGAAAGCACGTTATAAAAATAAAACTACTGAACAATAATAATAATAATAATAATAACAAGAACAAGAACAATTGAAATGTCTGGAGTAACAAATGCATGAAAAGCCTTATGTGGAACACTATGAAATGTTGAAGAACTGAATTGACAGCAGGGAATCAGGTATTAGGAGAGTTGAAAACCAAGAGAGGAATCTTCCAGGGGGACAGTGTGTCTCTATTGATCCTTGTGATGGGAATGATCCCCTTGAGTGAAATACTACAGAAGACGAAATTGGGGTATGATCTGGGAAGTGATAAGAGAAAAGTGAACCACATTCTATCTACGGACGACTTGAAGTTGTTTACAAAAAGTGAGGCAGAACTGGACAGCCTAATCCACTCTGTGCAGATTTTCTCTAATGATATTAAGATGGAGTTTGGGCTCTCAAAATGTGCTACGACGGTGACGAGACGAGGAAAGCTTGCCAAAACAGAAGGCATATATGGTTGCCAAGTGGTGAAATGATGAAGGCAATTGAACCTCAATCCAGTTATAAATACCTGGGAATACTTGAGACAGATGGAATTAAACACAACTATATGAAAGAAAAGACAAATAAAGAGTACCAGTCGCCGTAGTTCGGTATGGCGCTGGAATCCTGAAGTGGAATGAAGAGGAGCTAAATCAGATGGACAGGAAGACAAGAAAGCTCGTAACGATGCATGGATCCCATCATCCACGTGCAGACACTGATCGCCTATACATGAAGAGAGCAAATGGAGGAGGGGGACTGATAAGTGTAGAAGACTGCATACGTATCGAACTCGAGAGCTAAATGAGATACCTATCCCAAAGTAAGGAAACCTTGCTGGTGTCAGATGGAGAATGAGTGAGTATTGAAAGCAGAGAAAAAAGGAGGAACAAAGGAAGCACTATAAAAAGGATATGAAGAAGTATTACGCAACAAGGAACTACGCAATCAATTCCATGTAGTCACAGCAGAAGTTGCTGGAAAACATAGGAAGGGATTTGGTTGAAGAAAGGAACACTGAAAAAAGAAACTGAGAGCACTATACTGGCAGGGTAAGACCAAACTTTGGCCAGGAACTGAAGGGTCAACCCTAGGAATGAGCAAGTGTCTCTGCTGTGCCGCATCTGTAATAGAGTGGATGAAACTATTGCCCATAGCACGAACGAATGTCTTAGACTTGCCCAAAACCACTACAGGCTGTGGCGACACGATATGGTAGCGAAAGTGCTACACTGGAAACTGTGATAAAAGCGGGGGCTAGAGAGCGGCAAGACATGGTATGAGCAACAAATATAGAAAGTGGGCGGAGTTGGAGACTTGTAAAATCCTCTGCGATTTTCCCAATCCAAACAGATCAGATGTTAGAGCATAACAGTCTGGACCTTGTGGTGGTCGACAAGATGCACCATATGTGCTATATAGTTGATGTGCGTGCCCCTTTGACCCTCGAACTGTCAAGAAAGAAGGCGAAAAAATAGATAAATACAACCTCCTTAAGTACGAAATAGCCCGGGTATGGAAACTGAAGAAGGTGAAGTTAGTGCCAATTATTGTTGGGTTCTTGAGAACAGTATCAGAAGGCAATAAGAGGAATATAAATGAAATTGGAATACAGTGCCCAGTAGAACTGTTACAAAAGATATTCCTCCTTGGCACGGCCAGAATAATCATGAAAGTATTGGCTAGTTTAAAAGAACATATAGCATGGTACCGTAGACTGCAGGCAGCAATCCTACTCCGCATGCAAGACTCCAGGAGATCTAACAAAACCTGAGATAAAAAGAAATAATAATAATAATAACACTTTTTCAGAAAGAACTTGCCGCTGTGTATCACAATAATTTGTCGGTACAAATTCAATATTGGGATCATATTTCGGAGGAAAAAAAATTTTGTCAAGTATTATATAGATGTTCACAAATCTCTTGTAAGTTATTAAGCTTAATTATATAATGGTGGAGTTCTATTTACAGATCCATGTTTCTAAGAAGGGAATATTATCAAATAAATGAACCTGAGTATATTTATTGTTACTTATCAAGAAACAAAATGAAAATGAAAGTCGACGGATCTGGAAGTTGGCACATTTATGTGAAACTAGTGATTTATTTTTCAGACGAGATTTTAGGAATAAACAAATAGCCTTTTTGAGATATTGTTGCCTCTTTTTTTCTGTTAAAAAGGCATTGGTGACATTAAGAAATAGACTCCAAATTTTATTGGAAACCAACACAACAACTACTCTCCTCTAGATTTTAATTCTAACTCTACTAATATTAATATAGCAGAATTAATCCAGCCTTTAACTGTCTCTGCTGTCTTCACTTCTCAAGTCACAACGTGCACAGGTCTAAATGGGTTATTTATAAGTCCCTGTAGGTTTGCACAGACGCGTAGACACTCAAATTCCCCCAGACAAATATGCACTGAATATACCAACCGACTTATTAATGCGTTTCATATAGAACAAGTTGGAAGATATCCATAAATACTTTATTGCATAAATGAAAGCTTTTAAAACATAAAACTGTCTGTAACACACACACACACATACAAGCACCCATCCACACACTCACAGAAACATACATATGCACATAAATACAAACACGCTATATGTATATAAAAATAAAATATAATCTCTCTCACTATATATGTATATATATATATATATATATATACATATATA
>NC_068981.1:42205899-42209126 GCF_001194135.2 Octopus bimaculoides
TATATATATATATATATAGGATATACACGTATATATATGTGTGTACATATATATGTATTTGTACAGACACACACGCACTAATATATCTGCATGAATGTATACGTTCGTAAAGGCGATATTATTTAATGTTTAATAATAATGTATTTATTTAATTATTTACGTCTTTTTAACACTCAAAACAAATACTCGTAAAGTTGAAAATGAATGTGATTTTTAAATGATGTTATGTATGTATGTGTATGTATGTATGTATGTATGTATGTACGTACGTATGTATGTACGTATGTATGTATTATACACACATATTCATTAAAACAAATTACATTATGATGCGAGATGAAACAAATTATTCAGTAATAGTAATAAAAGCAAAAGAAAATAACTATACAAAACAAAACTAACAACAAGCATTAACGAAACGAAAATAATCGCGAATAAATAAATCTAAGTACATAGAAACATCAATTATTTCGAGTAAGCGAAAATATTTACACTTTGTGTCAGCAGAGGCCAATGTATAGACATATCTAAACGGTTAATGGGCCATGTTGGAGTATAAAAGTCAGCTTACTGCATAAGAAAAAGGAAATGGACATAAGTCATTATGAAAGGCCGATGGACTTTCGTAAACTATTTACTTCACAGCATTTTAAAATGATCCATTTTCACTGATCATGCATTTCAAGAATCACTTGAATAATTGATACTTCATAATGGCAACCATTTTCTTCTAAGTGTCATAATTCCTGGTTCGTAAAGTACTTTGACCATTTTAATTCCTTCGACCATCTCGAATAGAAATCTCTAAAGTGGTTTCTGTCAGAATTTAGATGTGCATACAAATACCGGCATCCATCCATCCATCCATCCTTCCATCCATCCATACAGGTATATATGCATATACAGATATGTTCACATATAGACGGACAGTCATTGAGTGCAGTTGCACAGATGCATTCATAAACATTAAAACATATGGCCATTTAGAACACTTATGAAAGGACCGTATTAAAAATATATATACCTATTGACAGGAAAAATAACGTGTAAAACTACAAAATGAAAGGGAAATTTTAGAGTAAATAGCTATTGAATTGAGTGTCGTGTAACCTACATCAAATGTATGCGCATCCAGACCATTTATATACATAAAAGAACGTCTACATGCATGCACATAAATTAAAACACGCAACGTACGTATCATACACGCACCAGCCAAAAGAGCGAAGCCTTGGGCTCGGTTCGTTATGTGGCTTGAGCGTGGTCGCTTGGCCTGCTAAAAATAGCAGCCAAGTATCTATCAAAATCAAACACTGACGCCTTAAAAAACGCGTTAAATAATGTAGTACTTGTTACTAAAAAAATAAGAAAAGATTAAAGGTAAAATCAGCCACGAATTTGAACACAGAACGCAAAAAGCCAGAATAAATGCCACTAAGTACTTTTCGGACGCACTACTATTCTGCCAGCTCCCGGACTTGTCCTACTAAAAACATTGTTTCAAATTTTGGCTCAAGGCGAAACATTTTTTATTGAGAAGGTTTTATTCGATTACTCTGATTCTGGTACTTGTGTGGTATTTTATAGACTCTGGAAGGATGAGCAAAGTTGACCTTGGCGATTTTGGAACTCAGGACGTAAAGAGACGTAAGAAAAGCCTCTGAATATTCTGTCCGACGCTTTAACAATCTGTCACCACGTTATGATTTCACTTTCTATTGTTTGTTAATTTTATCTCTTATTCTAATCCTGCAGAGAAAGTGTCAGAAACATTTCATTATGGCCATTATGACACCACCAGCTAAACTTCAGTGCTGAATCTCACCTAACCTGATGTCATTAAGTAATTCAAGTTGACACCTTTATATTACGCTTTAAAATTATTTATAGCTATATTATAGATACTTAAAGAGTATAACCAGTCGTCACTCGCGAGTGAGTATGACATGGTAACGTAAACCAAGTATTCAAAAATTGATCCACCTACGTATCTGGTCGCAAACAGACATCAACACTTTTTCAGCTCACTTAGCCATGAACCAGCGGTAAAACCAAAGCGTAACAGTTGGAGTGAGAGAAGACACCACCAGCACTCTGCTAGTACTCATTATAGCTGAAGAGTCAGAAGCCATGTGAAATGAAGTGCTTGCTGAGGACACAACGAACGCTGCCCAGTCAGAAAGTGAACCCACGACATAATTATCACGAGCAGAGAATGCCTAAAACATTTAGCTACGCACCTTCATTGTTCTTGATACATATGCTAATACATAGGGAGCATCTATGCGGCGGCTTGAAATTCTAGAATTAGGAACCAAATTTTCCTCCAATCATCTCTTTTGTTTTAAACATGGACACATACATAATATACTCAAGTCTACACTACGCCTGAAGATATAGATGGTAAACTCGGGAATTCTTTTCACCAAAGGGTTACACAATATCGACTGAATAAAAGAATACCAATGATCCATCCATCCATCCATCCATCCATCCATCCATCCATCCATACTTACGTACATGCATCATACACGTCAACATAAAGAATAAAGTTGGAAAGTTTGCGTCAAACTTCGAATAAATTCAAGTATAACAGGCATGATATAATTGTTTAGCTCATTACTGCTGCTAGGACTAGTTGCCCAAAAGATGTGAAGATTTAATTAAAATTTAGAGATACTACATTTGTGCAGAGCTACTCCAAAATCCAGAACTTCACTTAGATTATAAATCAAAATTTGTAACGTATGATAATGGCGCAATACAGCAGTGTAGTTAAAAGTTTGCTTCGCATCCATATAAAACAAGGTTCAATTCGATAATGCAAGATTTTTGGAGAACTAATTTATAAACATATGTCTCTCGCCGTCATGAATTATGTGAACCAGTGATTGAATTATTGGAAACCTGTAACGAACGACGCTATTCTTCACAATTGTGCTGTAAAATAAAAATAAATAAATAAACTTCATGTTTCTCGAGCTTAATTAATATTCACTGAATACTGTGGTACTAATTATTATTTGTATTTTGAAAATGCAATCTGTAAGTGGAACTGTTAAAAATCTGAAAATTTTTGCTACATGTTAGTATATAGAGATATACAGGTTTCTATCTATCTATCTATCTATCTATCTATCTATCTATCTATCTATCTATCTATCTATCTATCTATCTATCTATCTCTTTACTATCTATCTATCTATCTATCTATCTATCTATCTATC
>NC_068981.1:42209743-42214789 GCF_001194135.2 Octopus bimaculoides
TATATATATATATATATATATATATATATATATCCGACAAAGCAGAAACAATTTGCAGTGTGTTGTAACTAACTCATTTTCATTATCTTTACTTGTTTTACTTTGACAAGGCTTATAGATTGTAGAAAAATCGATAAAAAAAAAAAGGTACAGTGATCTTGCCATGTGGAGTGGAAAATCCAACGTTTCCGACAGAACTTTATCAAGGACTAATGTAAGGAAGTATATACATTTTTATCAAAATATGTTATCGGTTTCAATCGCATTAAAAAGAGGATTATTCATGCCTAAATATGGGTAACATAAATTGGAATAAATTAAATAAATCTTTCGTGATGCTAATTCACACATGCTCTTCTAAAACCCATATGATGCAAACATTTCGCTTCCTTTTGATAGTTCCTGTGTCGTGGTGGTCGTCGTAGCCACAGTTAAGAGAATGACTGTCAATAGAAGCAGAAACAGGTTTTCCATCAGTAGTAGTAGTAGCAGCAGCAGAAGGGATGTTAGTGACTGTTGCAGTTGATTTATTTTGTCAGCCTAGTCAGTGGTAGTATTTGTTTTGCAAAGATTGCTGTAACAATGGTGGTAGTTGGCTCCATTTCTCAACTACAGTTATTTAAGCGTAATTCGTATATCGTTATAAAGGCTGTTCCGCTGTTGATGTGATGTTGCTGAGTTGCGTAATCGCAAAATTAATAAAAAAAGAAAAGCATAAATGTTGCTTGATTCTTATCTGTGTATGTTTATATGTTCACTGAGTCTTATTTGTTTGTATTTCCGTATAATAATTTGCAATCTATGCAGTCATGTATTGTCTTACGAAGCCTCTCGCTTGTCCGATATAAATTTCTCCACATCCTGAGCGTGCTATTGCATAGATTAAGTTTTCAGAAGCACAAGTGAAGTTATTAGTTTTATTGTGAAGAGTTGTCCTTGTCTGCAACTGATCTCTAATTTTTCTGTCAGATCAAAACATATACCACAGATGAGTTTTCCGCATTTTTGGTTTGTGTTTAGGGGATTTGGTTTTGTTTGTGGTTTATTTTCAGTGTCGGTATGGTTTGGAACATAATGTTGTGGGCGTCATTGTTTTGGGGATGGTAGGTAGAAATGTATGGTAGGACTTTCATTTCTGATATTTTCCTTTGTCTTGTTTATCTTAATTCCTGGATATTGAATTTCTTGGCTCGTTGAATTCCATTATCGATTAAGAATGGCTGGTAATTCCTGACAAAGAGTGTTTCTTTCAGTTCTTGGTGTCTTACGTCACGGATATTTGCATCGAATGTTATTGCACAAATACTTTTGGCCAAGTTACTAGAAACATTTACTGTGGTGTGTCTCGAAAGGCATGAATTGAATAAAAGATAATGTTTGGAGTACAGTGTGTTATAGGAAATGTCAGTCGTTATTGAATTATTGGAAACCTGTAACGAACGACGCTATTCTTCACAATTGTGCTGTAAAATAAAAATAAATAAATAAACTTCATGTTTCTCGAGCTTAATTAATATTCACTGAATACTGTGGTACTAATTATTATTTGTATTTTGAAAATGCAATCTGTAAGTGGAACTGTTAAAAATCTGAAAATTTTTGCTACATGTTAGTATATAGAGATATACAGGTTTCTATCTATCTATCTATCTATCTATCTATCTATCTATCTATCTATCTATCTATCTATCTATGCACACACATATCAATATCTACACATTTATGATAAGTGAAATATGGCACCGTTGGATGTTAGCAACACACCTCATATTTTGCTGAAGATGTTTTCTGATATCAAATTTGAAGATAATTTATAATCGCTAACAGCACAAAGAAGAGAACACGCACGCATATACTCAAGAGGAGCATAGATATTCATTACAGTTCCATCTCAAAGGAAAATATGAACAAAACCATCAGAAAATCGAATTAGAACTAATCTATCTGAATGTCTAGAGACTCCTAAGGGCTTAATATTTTTAAACTAGAATTATTTTAAAAATGACCTTTACATCTGTCTTTGAGAATGGCATTGTTTTCAGGAAAAAGACAATAAGTAAAAATACGATCATAATAACAAAAGTAATTCACCAGGTGGTGCTACTAAGTTAGATATGGCCTGGGCCTATACTGGCCGAGACCTATCAAAATTATCAAAGTTAATTGAAAAGAAAGTGAAAGAAGCTCTACACGATACAAAAACAATAAGATCATATGCTAAATATAGAAGAGTATGCTGCACGTTATGAACTAAGATACCACAAACATTAATGATATACTGTACTCCATGAGCAATTTTTTTAATGCAGGGAGACAACTCGACAAGATTAAAATATTAACTCAATAAATTAATTAACGCTTCTCAGTTTTAAATAGAATGTATTTCTTTCCAATATACAGAAGGAGAGTTTAACCTAGTTTTGGCTTATGAAACAATAAAATCTCTCAAATAGAATCGACGCCTCTGATATACGCCTCGTATAATCTCCGAAAATAATGAGCCAACTCAGAATTTTTATACAATTAGAAAGAATCATAAAATTATATATATGTAGTAGAAGATATATAATATACGATTCTCTGATGAGTTCTTAGAATTTCCACACGAATTCTGCAAATTTTGCAACATTTAGACGATCGATATATATAGTAAATTATTCACTAACTAGGGGGCCCGTGAATATTTCACGGAATTAATGGTACACTTATTGGGTTATTTCTGAAAGCTTTATCCAAAATACACCTGAAAGTGTAGCCAGTGTTTTGTCTGTATCAAACGATAGTCGCTCATTGAAAAGTGAAGGGAATTGGAATACGATGCTTATTTTATCCACTTTATATATACACATTATATACTTTATGTACAATTTCATAGACTTAACACACAGCACTTTCCCCCTTTTTCTCTTACTCTTCGCCTTACCATCTTTTCCTCTTTCCTTTCTCTTTCTCCCCCCCTTTTCTGTCGCTCTTCGGCTTTACTTTCAACTAATCACGTGAAAGCGTTAGAGACAGGCTAAGTAACGGAGGATAAAAAAACTTAGTTAAAAAAATTACATATTTCACTCATCACCATATCTCCCCTATCACTCCCTCCACTAACTCCCTTCCCCTATCTCCCCTCCCTTATCTCCCCTCCCTTATCTCCCCTTCTCCATCTCCCCAACCTTCCCCTGGCTTACAGTGTTCTACTTGACCACTATTGTAAATAAGGTTGTATGTTAGATGGCGCGTTTATTGCAAGTGACACACATTAACAGGAATACAATCATAAAGAAATTGCCATCGTAAATGAACATAGTTGTAGTAGATACAAGCATCGGAATAAGCGTCCTCTATCTTGCACACACACACACACACACACATAAACACACACACACACACACACACACGCACACACGCACACACACACTAGCACACACACACACACAAATATACACACACACGCACGTACAAACATACACATACATATATACATATATATATCTGTGTGTGTGAGGGTTAGTGATGAAGTGCTCAGTTTCAAAGAATATTATCAAACATTTTTCTAAATTAATTGGAGGAAGTGGGTAGCATTCATGAAATTTTCAAACTCTCTAGTTAAACGAGATAGTCGCAGTTGATGTTCTGTTTGAACACATGATATAAGTTAGACAATAATTTCTCTAGAAATGGTTACCTGTGGGTAGTTGCCTACAAGGAAATCTGAGAAAAAATATCAATTTCTAGAGTGTTCATGTTTTGAAGAGGAAAGGTTGGTTAAATGCTTAGTGTTACTTACGGGGAGATTTTCGGACAAGAGAGAAGAGGCGATCTTAAACGTATATTTCAGTTTTCATCCACTAGATTATAATCAAGTTGTTGAGTACACATTCTGTTTTCATTTGGCATCAGTGCCATATTTATTCTGTTAAACCATAGAAAAAGAAGAAAAATTTAAGAAATCATAAATGGTGATTGTCAGCCAAGTTTGCTTTTAGACATGATGTGAAGATATTGAAAGAAACACTCTGATTCAATCACTTGGTAATGTTAGACCATTTTGAAAGTCTATAAAAGTAATCTGTTTGAAATCGAAAGAACTTGAAGGGTCATTTCTGATTTCTGTCTTCTCAACTATTTTGCCAATAGCAGATAATTCGCGCCATGCATTGACTACCAACACATCGCAGGTTTATGTTTCTTCGAGAAGAATTGATAGCAGCTCATCAGTTGCACAAGGCAGTTTTTCCTTAGAGCAATTATGTTTCATTTTACCATTTTCAAAGCTTCAACATAGTCGATCGTTGAAAGGAAGATTCTTAACTATGGATACATAGCAAACTATGTATTCATAAGCTATTTACAACTCTGTTAGCTCAGCTGTACGCACCCCTCCTACTGTTATAGTGTGGTTGTAGCAAATATATGTTAATCAATGTGATCAGGAAGAATTTCTGTATTTATCGAACGCTTATCCAGATATTCTGATTGCATAAAGATGAATTTAGCTCACAGAAGTTCCTCCTTGACTGATCTTGCTGATAACTCAAAACTTTCGGGATGTAAATATCTGGTCAATCTTCTAGGATATTTTATCTACAATTACATTATCCAACATTTCCAAATTTTCCTTAGGAGAGTGGTATATGATTCTGAGGGAGAGATAGGGATGCTAATTCTATTAGGTTGAACGATCGCACATACGCTCCCAGTTGATGGCACGCTACACTTTGTCTTACGAATGCATGCAGTGAAAGCGCACGATTTCCAGCTCTAATAGTCACGCATTATCTTCGATTAAGGAATAAAAAGCAGCTGCTTCAATCTCTATATCATTTTTCCACTGACATGATAGTCGAACCGTATAAACTGAAGGCAACAAAATAATACATTTCTTTTCTATCTATCTATCTATCTATCTATCTATGTACACATACAAACACTCGAACACACATATATATGTATGAGCATACATATATGTGTGTATTACACACACGGATATGTATATACGTATATATATCTATATATATATATATATATATATATATATATATATATATATAT
>NC_068981.1:42215370-42217723 GCF_001194135.2 Octopus bimaculoides
TATATATAAACCATTCCGATTATATGCAAAAATATAACATTCTGTTACGTATACATATGAGTCGAAACTAGGGCTCGAACCCGGTTTTATAAAACCGGTTAAAACCGGTTTTATATTATGATCAGTAAAACCGAAACAGATTTGCCAAAACCGATTTTAATGTTTGCTGTTTCAATTTGTTTTTTCGCAAAACATTTCTTCATTTTTTTCTTTTGAAGAAATATCGTTCAAAATGAACTAACTGAACTGTTGTCGGTCGCCTTTAGTTGTGAGTGCTGTCTGTTTCATTGAAACATATCGCAACATATCAATCCTCACCTTCTCTCCCCTTGAACCTTAGATAAGCACTTTGTCATTTCCTTCGCTAAACCCAGGCTGACTCTTTGAGTTTGGAGGTAACCGACTTTATTCATAGCAAGTCAAGGGGATGCTGTTAGTTTTCAGTCAGGTGATCTTTCCCGTTGAACATATGTAATAACCAGTTCAAGATTCATTTCAAGGAAGTAACACTAACTAATTTATTTCTTAATTATTTTCATTAGCCCTAGCATGATAAAAAGAAAATCAACTGTTTGGAATTTTTTCGATAGGAAAAACAATGAAGCTCAATGCAATAAGTGTGATAAGATCATGAAGTCTTCTGGAGGATCTGCTATGTCTCTGATCTTGAATTTGAAGAAAATACATCAAATCGATATAAATCAAGATGCAAACCAGCCTCCTGTGAAAATGACAAGAACAATGGAACCCTTGTTAACAAAGAAATCAACGGAAGAAGTTTCTAAGTTAGCTGCTACGGATGGAGTCTCTTTCAATTCAATCGCCAAAAGCGATTTTATACTGAGAAATCTTCATAGTCAGAGACGCAAATATGATAAATTACAACCAGCATCTGCAAACGGAGTCAGGAATATGGTAATGAATTATTACATAACCAAGAAAGAAGAATTTATTCATTATTTTGAAAAAGAAGTAGCGCTGGGGATTCGCTACTCATTGACATTGGATGAATACATATCAATTCAAAATAAACGATATATGAACATAAATGTTCATGGGAAAGACAATCATTGGTTGTTGGGTCTTATTGAGATCCATGGCTCCCTTAATAGCAGGAGAACAGAGCAATTTGTGAGAGGACATCTTCGTGAATTTGGATTGGATTTGGATATACACATTGTTGGCTGTACGACGGATGGTGCTTCTATGATGATGATGAAATTCGAAAAAGAAATAAGAGCTGATCAACAATGTCTCACACATTGCATACATCTGTCTGTGATCGACATTCTCTATCAAAAAATATTGAAAATATTACCTCAACCGATGAGACTGATAAACAAAGTGAAGAGATCGCTATAGCAGACGCTAGTGATGATGAAGCTGACAGATTTGGCTCACTAAAATGCTTGTTTTCCCCAGCTAAAACTTGAATTTAACAAAGTTTTAAATAAGGTAAGAAAACTTTCAAAACTTTTCCGTAAATCTCCTACAAAAAATGAAATTTTGCAAGATTTTGTACGAGCGAACTTTGATAACAGAGAATATAAACTGATACTGGATTGCAGAACTAGGTGGTATAGCACATTCCATATGACTGAGAGATTTTTTAGAATAAAAAGTTGCATCCCTAATGCTCTACGAGCAGTACTTTCCCCAGATGCCGTAGCTGACGAAGAATGGAAATCTCTCGATTTACTATATGAAATTCTGCATCCATTAGAAATTATTTTGAAGGCTATGTGCACTGATGAAATGGATTTACTGAAAGCAGAATATTCTATAGAATTTTTATTGAATAAACTTAATATCGTCGGCAACTCTTTGGCTCAAAATCTTCGTGAAAGACTTATGCATAGATATAATAAGAGAAGAAATGTTGAAACCTTGAGTCTCTTGAGGTATTTACATAACCAAAGGAAGTTTAAAGGTGAATAAATTTCTGGACCTTTTCTTTTTTTAACGAAACAACATTTAAGGAAGTATGCTGAACAAACATATAGGAGATTATTTCATGAACATGACACTGAGAACACAACAGAATTATACAAAGAAAATGAAATATGAGGAGACCTAAAAACAAATGTTATTGTTGTCCCATCTACTTACGAAGGTAATGAACTCATGCGTGAATACACAAGCGCAATGAAGAAAATGAACGAAGAGCCCAAGATAGTAGCAGATGGATTTGAAATCTCTAAAGAATTCGAATATTTTGAAGCAACTTCGAACAGAAGTGAAAAGCTCGAGAAACTTTATAGAGCATTGCTTAAAACTAAAGCAACTAGTGTCCAGTCGGAAAGAGCTTTTTCAATTACTGAACTTTTCAACACAGAAATTAGGACAAGTTTGT
>NC_068981.1:42218425-42218670 GCF_001194135.2 Octopus bimaculoides
ATATATATATATATATATATATATATATATAACACCCCTAAATGTATACACATATATACCTAAACAGATTTAGGCGTTCTCTCTTTCTCTCCCCTTCCCTCTCTCTATATGTGTGTCTGTATGTATGTATGTATAAATATTTATATTTATATAAGTATAAATGTTTACATATACATACATACATTATCATATAAATATATATATATATATACATACATACACACACACACACACACACACACACA
>NC_068981.1:42219755-42226723 GCF_001194135.2 Octopus bimaculoides
TATATATATATATATATATATATATATACATATTGACTTATATTAAGATAGTATCGCATCCGTTTTGCCATTTGTAATCATATATCGCTTGGAGGCGACTGTGTAACTGATGATAAATGTGGTCAGATAGAATTGTACGTTTGTTTCTGTTTCCTGTTGACTAACATTTCACGTCATATTTTATAATACTCAATTCTTTCAAATACAATATTACACCGGCTTGAAGACCAATATGAAACATCATGAGCGAACACGAAAATCTAGACAGGGTCATTTGACCTGCTAGAAGTTGCCATGCCAACTGGCCTGAAATTATATCCAGTCGTCTTGTAACAAAGAGAAACACATTACGTAGTTATAGGTATGTTTTATCTGAATATTGACACCTGCTTATATGGTTCACACCCATGATGTCCTAGGTTTGATCTTACTGAGTGGTGTCTTGGGAAAGTATATGTTGCTATAATCTCAGGTCGCCCCAAACTTTGTAAACCAAACGAAATTGTTTGGAAGTCTTCGTTTTTGCATTTGGTTTGCAATATTCTTGATGTGGTCTTGTTGAAACAGATTTTGCTGTATCTTAAGAGAGACATTATGTCTGTAGTAAACACACGCTCCTGTTCTGTTTCACTTCTTTGTTTTTCGCCTGTTGGTTAACTATTTAACCAATTAACTAACCAATAGTTTGATTAATAATTCGGTTGTCAATCAGTTACATTCGCCAAATTACTTTCGTCGCCATTCGTGACCCTTCAATGACATCCACTCCAGGTAAGCTTAATAGTTCGCAAATAGAGAGCAGGGACTTTGGCAAATACAACTGATTGAGTAACCGAATGATCGTTCAAATAATCGATTAAATAGTTAACAAATTGCCGAAAGAAGTGAAATAGAACCAGTGCATGAGTTTACTGTTGGCATAAGGACCCTCCCGTTATATAAAAAGTTTTGTAGTCTGTAAAATAATTCAGAGTTTCAGCCTTGCCATACATGCCACGTTCAGCTATCTTGAAAAACCTGTAAATTTCACTACAATGCAAATGTGTAAGTAATACTTAATCACTCATAGATTAATTCAATGACAAGGCCATACAATTACTCAAATAATAGGAACACTCATCCTCAAACTGGAGATGTATTTTAATATTTTAATACGAGACAGAACGGTCATACCTGGAATGTCGTTGACCATAGACATGATCAGTTGATCAACTCTGAACTAGGTGTTTTAGCATCATTTGAAACACAATACATTTAAAAATAATAATTTAAAAGAGTAGGTGGTATTTCAAAGCAGCATGAGAAGGCAGAATCAATGGAGCAGCTGGCACATTGTCTAGCAATATTTAGAATTATATTTTCGTGCCTTATTTTCTGAGTTCAAAAACAAACACAAATTCATCCAAATCTATTTTCTTATATCTCGCAACTACGTTGTTTTAAAGATTAGTTTCACAAAATGAAACTGAAATAAAAGGCAAATGTTCAGCGGATAGGATCATTTTTCTCTTACAGTTTGACTTCTGTATGTAAGGGAATCGGGATTAGGAAGCTGAACATTCCTGTTATACCAACAGGTTATAACTAAAATCTGTAGTTCTTCGTTTGTGCTCATGTGCCTTCTAATGAATAGCTGCTGTAATTGTTTTTGTTGTTATTTCTGCAAGTTGCTCAGCATCTACATAGTTCTCATAAAGTATTTTCAAGGAAATAGCGAATCTGGTTTTCGAGATTTTAGGAGTGTAAATTGAAAGTCAACGAGATCTAGAGTTAAGTTTGCTCCAAAATAGTTTTTGATATGATTATGTCATTTTCCGTTAAGTTTTTATGCGCTAGGTTACTTCACAACATCTAACTTATGGTATAAATCTAATGTACTCACACTTAATGTAGACTGTGTAGACTGTGCCAGGTTTTTGAATATAATTCTCTTTTCTTAGCTATGAAAAGCTGTTTGTGACGATAGGAATTTTTGCATAGAGTTATTTTAACATTCAAGTGAACCAATTTTTGTTTCTGTACTAGAGATAAGTGAATAGCAGAATAAAATCTTTGCATTTGGCTTTATCCGCTTAACAAGGAAGAGTTATTTTATTAATATTTCTTCATAATAGAAGCCTTCTAGTTCAGTTTTAATGCGTGAATTAGCAAATATTCTGTTTCCTTAATTCTATAAAGAATGACCATTTTTGCTTAGATTCAGAGAGTTGGGTGGTAATTCAGACTGAAGAGACACAATCATGGTGAAACACCGACATATCAAACATATCCAGTACGTCATTGCATCGCGTGTGTTGTCAAAACAATGTATTAAGAGAGAAGCTGCTTTCCGAAGGCAAAATAGATCAGCAGATAACATATTCACGTTCAAATCAGCTCCAATATATTAAGAATGATTAAATTCATCTATTCATGCTGCATACACATGATATGTCGCCTTTCTTTCGGCTACGTGATACTTAAAACCCTTACTCCGTCACTTCTCATTCTTCCTTTCTGCTGCCTATTCCTACAACTTTAAATCCTGCTACCATCACAAACTGACTGCTATTTCACAGATTAGAATTTTTTTTATTAGTTCTGAGGACACAGCAATTCGTTCATACCGAAAACAAATCAGGAATTTTTGGAGGGATAAGAAAACAATTAATTATAAAGATCTCTGTGTAAGAAATTACAGTGCATCTAATTTCTTTTATTATAAGGGAGTTAATTTTGCATTTGTATTCCAGAATTGTAGTAAATTTATGATTACAACTCTTCCTTCGTCTCACGTTCTAGTTCTCTGCCTATCCTATTTTCGCACCTTCGGTCTATGTGTAGCTTAGGCGATCCCAAACACAAATAAAATCAAAACGAAAGTGAGAGGAACATGAGCAGTTAAAACGACAGTTTATCATTCATTCATTCCGACTTTGTCTATTACGTGATAAACGCGTCAATCAAGAACCAGAATACAATCATTATTATATATATATATATTTATATATATATATATATATGTTACTCAAATATGCACACACATATAGTTGATATTTTGAATGCATTTGATACGCACTCTTCAAGTTCCTAGCTAAGATAAACATTGCTTAAGAAACCGTTGTACATACATATATACATGCATTGTGTGTGTTTATGTGTGTGTGTGTGTGTGTGTGTGTGTGTGTGTGTGCATCGACAACGCTTTATACGTCCGAAAGGAAATATTCTCTGAAAGGAAATATCTTCAAAAGGAAATATCTCTGAACAGTTCTCATGTCAGTAAAACCATTACCAAAGGCCCGCTTGATATTCCGTAGAACTTCTGCAGCAGAGTGACTCAGTTTGGACTCATACGAGAAAATCACGCAACATAGTTTGGTTGTTATCATTTTCATAAGGTCTGTGGGTACGAATTTTGTATACCAATATTGTTGGGAAAGAAAAGGAGTCAAGATTAAATGCACGGTATACATAACTGAGTTTTTAAATGACTGAAATAACAAGTAATTAAAAATGCGGCATTTCATGTGAAATAACCTAATAATTGTACACTTTCTTACAGAAATGTTCTGTATTCTATTAAGCACCAACAACCCTGACGTTTCAGCTTATAAGGACATAGCTGTCCTATCTGCTTTTGTGAGACTAGGTGGTCCACCTATCGTATATGATGACGTGTATGTATGTATATATATATATATATATATATATATATATATATATATATATATATATATATATATATATATATATACACATATAGATATACTTGCACACACACACACATATATGCGTGTGTATATGTCCCTGTGTAAGAGTGAGTAGTATTGTACTATCGTTAAAACAGTTAGTAGCTGAAGAGATTGTAACAATTTCATCCATAATTAATAGCTTTTAGTGATATTATATGTCTTCTTTCGATAGTAATATTCTGAATGATATTACTTCATTATACCGTTGTTATTTGCATTGTTTACAGTGTTGTTTAGAACAAAAGAAGTCTGCGACAAAACAGTATTTAACAGCGTTCAATGGCTTTATCTATTATTAAGTCCAGCAAATGATTCAATAGTCCTTAGACTTGAATGAGTTCTCCTCGTTTTCCTTACAATGTAAAACAATAAATAAAAAGTAGAAAAAAGTTATAACTCAAAATATTTGATAATTCATTTAATACTATGCTTTTGTTTGTATATAAAAGAAAGGAAAATAATGACATTCAAATCTGCGAACTTAAGATTTACAGACAAAAAGGTACAAGTAGTTTCCTTTAAAAAAAGTTAAAAAACAATGTGATAACATAATATGATTTATGAGAAATTAGGCTTTTATACAATTTTTGAAACAATATATTTTAGATACAAGATTATTATTTGCATTTTTTGCTGCTTTTTAGCACCAGGCAGTTCTGTTTGAGCAAACAGTGATGAAAGGCATTTCACTCTTCATAATCCCTTATTTTTAGGGGTATCAGGGATTAGAATATTAAATGTCTCCTTCCCGTTTTTCTTATAAGATGTGTATGAATTGATAGAGATGCCACCGTTATTTTCTCGCAGGCTGAGCGACGGCGTAGAGGTTTCATCGTTGGCTGCAATATTAGTTGCCTTGTCTGTTGTTTTGTTCTCCAATAACTGTGTAGATGGAGCAGATCTACAATGGAAGGTGTTTCTGCTATCATACGACTGTCATTTTGCAAAGCAAAAACTATATTTTCCAACATATCTTTATTTAATACCATATCTTTTGTTTCAATGGATATTATCCAACTCTTTCTACTACAGTCTTGGTGACTCGACAAATTCAGAGTTAAGAACTGTAGCGTGTAAATTACATGCGGTGGTTCATTAGAGTGCAATATGGCTGTCAAGACATATTACTTTCATTGCAGCATCTTGTTATAGCCACAATAAGATAGACATGATGGGCACGGATGAAGCGTGGTAGTAGTTGTCTGCACTCGTCATTGGACGTTTGCAACCCGCCACAAAGTTTTTATGATGATATTTTTGTGCGTTTTTAATTTTCTTTTTTATATTCTTTTGATATCTGGACTGAGGTTAGGATTTCCGTTTCTAGGGTGGCGTTTATTATTATTATTATTATTATTATTATTATTATTATTATTATTATTATTATTATTATTATTATTATTATTATTATTGTCGTTATAAAGCGGTGGGTTGGCAGAAGCGTTAGCACGCCGGGTAAAATGCTTAGCGGCATTTTGTCCATTTTATGTTCTGAGTCCAAATGACGCCGAGGTGACTTTGTCTTTCAGCCTTTCAGGGCCGATAAAATAAGTATTAGTTGTGCACTGGGGTTGACCTAATCAATATAGCCCCTCCTCCGAGATTGCTGGCGTTGTACCAAACTTTGAAGCCACTATTCTTATTGTTGCTGATGATGGTGAGTTTGCAGAATCGTTAAAGTCCGTACTCTCAACTCACAGTCTATACTCTCAACTCCAGTATTTCATTTATTCATTATATTATCGATGCCGAAAGGATGATAAGCGTTGCTGAGCACGGAGTGATTTGAAATTAGAAAGTAAAGAGCCAGGAATAAATAACGCAAAGTGCTTTTTTCTGATGATCTTCACCGCCCTGATAATGATAATAATGGCTTGAATTGTCGGCACAAATCCAGCAAACTTACAGGGAGAGTGTTAGTCGACTTAAGTGATACTTTTTTAATAATTCGAAAGGATGAAACTGAAAGGCGAATTTGTTATGTCTTAAGCTACTGCTATCTAGCACCTTCGAATGATCTCTACTCAACCGTTACACGACCGCTACTCAACAGTCAGTCAACTGGTAGTCCACCGTTAGTCTACTGCTACCACTGTCAGACTACCTCTATTGATATGTCTTGGTCGAACCTACTTCTTCGCTTGGGGGTGTCGACACAACAGAACGATATTTGAAATGTTGCTTAGCTTTTTCTCCGACATGCACACTATTCTGTTAGTTCGTTGCCTTCCTGATAATGATAATAATATTTAACTTTGACATAAAGCCATATAGTAATTTGGGCATATCTTTCGACTCCAGTATTTGACTGATGTTTACTTCAGCGACTTTATAAGAACCAAACGTAAAAACTCAACTTCAAAATTATTGATAGTGTATTCGGACATTTCCATGAGAATCCGAAATAATCACATGTAATATAATTGCTGCATTGTTGAATACATAACAGAATAACCTAATATGTTCCCGATTAATGCTATCGTAGTCAACAAAATCAGGCATATACTTAGATGATAAAAACTTTTCTCTGATACATTAATTTAATTTATTAGGTTGCTGAGGTACCAGCTCAGATGTTTGTCGTTAACAATGTCGGTGTTGTTAAATAGCATTTATCACCTCATTAGCGTGTAGCAGTAAGTTCAATAATTTCCCGAGATTTACAAAACACAATCATAATAAGCTAATACAATAGTCTCCAATAATTTCTATTTAAGCCTTTCTATCCAGTCCGAGTGATGGTTCTGATTGTGATCTAAATATAGTTGGAATGTATCAAATGTATTTAAAGAGCCTGTAATTCAAATATACTTATAGTCTGAAGACACTTTCTAATTGTTGTTGAGGTGTGGTGATAAATATTAGTCAGTACAGGAATTTCGACTAGATGAAGTGTACTACAATGTTGTCCGCGAACATAATATGATTAAGCATCAGAGTCAATAAATGCATTTATTTGTGACGCCAATTATCTAATACATTTCTATGTAGAGCTCCACATACACACACACACACACACACACATGCACACATACACACACATATTGTGGATATATATATACACATACACTCAGTCATACACTTAGGCACATATAATTCATATAATTATGTGTATGGATATATATAAATACACATACTTACAGATAGGTGTGCATACTTGTTTGTTGTGTGTATATACCAATCTATATGTGCATATGGAACAATATATGTATATATATATATATATATATATAT
>NC_068981.1:42227074-42227828 GCF_001194135.2 Octopus bimaculoides
GTGTGTGTGTGTGTGTGCGTGTGCATGCAAGTATTAAAAGGGAACATTAAGACGTGTGTGTGTCGTAAGGAGAATTATAGACGTAATTACCACAAATTAATATGATTAACGAAATAATATATTGAATGTTACGGAGAAACAAAGTTTCAATTGATGGTATACATATGTAATTATTTCTCTATGAAGAGTTCGTTCAGTTAATAGTCTTCCTGAATTTATGGAATGGAAATCAAGAAAAAAAGGAAAGAAAAAAATAAAATTATATAATTTTCTAGTCATAGAAAATTATATAATTCTTTGTTTTTTTTTTCTTTTTCAAAAGCGTGAAATTATTTCGCTTTTACGTTTTTTTTTCACGGTCATATAATGATTTTCAGAGAATCATATTTAAACGCCTTTATCATTCTTTGAATTAACTCTATAAAGAAGGAGTAGGTTAGTAAGTAAAAACGATTCTATCAGAAGAATTTAGATGACACAGCAGTAAACTGCTATATTTTGCATATTTTCTTGCATACGTTTATTGCTCTGCTTACAGATTAAAATTTCAAAATAAAATACTAATTACTTGGTTTCTTTTGCTTGAAAATCTCAGAAAATTAGAACGATAAAATACATATACACGTATACATACATATATGTAAATGCATGTATGAACCTGTCTGTCTGTCTGTCTGTCTGTCTGTCTGTCTGTCTGTCTGTCTCTCTCCCTCTCTCTCTCTCTCTCTCTCTCTCTCTCTCTCTCTCTCTCTCT
>NC_068981.1:42227893-42228681 GCF_001194135.2 Octopus bimaculoides
TCTCTCTCTCTCTCTCTCTCTCTCTCTCTCTCTCTCTCTCTCTCTCTCTCTCTATATATATATATATATATATATGTACACATATACACATGTATACGATACGTGAACACGCGTATACATATATGTGTAATATATATATTCATATATACATATACATACATAAATATATACATGCAAAAATACCCAGTTGTTGATGTTGAAATTCCAATGAAGGACCCTTGGTGTTTGGAGTAACCACTAGGGATGAGGACGTTATGCCTCCATTCATCTTCCTACACGACCTCACACTCAAAACGGAGGCCTGCATCAAGTACCTGGAGGAGGTAGTACCGCCATGGGTGAAGAAGGTGGTTGCTGGAAGACCCTATGTCTGGCAACAGGACACTACATCATGCCACACAAACAGGAGAACCAAGTCATGGCTGTCAGGCAATTTCTACGACCATATGACCCCTAACATCTGGCCACCTAACTCCTCAGACTGCCACCCCGTTGATTATGTGTGGGGCGCAGTTAAGCGAGAGAATAACAAAACCCCTTGTAGTACCAAAGATGGACTGCAGGCAAGGATTATAATAGCATTCACCAACGCGAACATGGAGACCGTCCAGAAGAGTTGCAGGAGATTCCGAAGCCTATGGCGATTTTATTGAATACATTTACTCTTTAGTATTTCAAGATATTTTTGTGTAATTTTGGTAAATATATCTGTTAAAATGAAATGACAGTGTTATTTTAATTTTTGCATAATTTAGACGACAATTTATTCACTGCACACTGTATATATA
>NC_068981.1:42228855-42229741 GCF_001194135.2 Octopus bimaculoides
ATATATATATATATATATATATACAAATTTGGTGTGTGTTGCGTTCCATTACTTAATAAATGAAAAACTGTATAAACAAACGACGTAACGTATACTGAATGTAAAAACGAACGGGAGACAAACAGAAGGTCCATAATTCTTCATCAGTTATCGACCAATTAGTAATATTGAATTTCGCAAGAACAAACAAAACAAAACAAAAAAAATTGCACAAAGTGTGATTTGGGACGGTGGAATAGGACGAACAATCGAACAAAATTCAGCCATATGGCCAAGGAGACGAGATAAGTGGGTAACGCTTAGAAAATGTCTTGAAAGATGGAGAACGGAGAGACAAAGAATTTGCGACCGGTCAGCTACAGGACTATTGTAAGGAAGGAAGAAAAAGGGGAAACTTGCTACTGGTCACGTGACAACAGCAGACAAAGGAGAAAGACAGCAGGGCGAGGGAGCGACAGAGAAAAAACGGAAAGGGATGAAGGGGAAGGAGAAAGGCTAGGAATATAAGAGAGAGAGATAGAAAATGAGGAGAAAGGTTAGAATAGAAGTGAGAGGGTGAGAGAAAGGAAAGGGGAGAGAATGAAGGCAAAAGAGAGTCGCACTGGTATATAAAAAAAACTTATATTTTTATACAAATTCGGTGAGCGTTGCGTTCCATTATTTAGATGAAAAAATGCATAAACAAGCGAAATAACGTATACTGAATGTAAAAACGAACGGGCGTCAAACAGAAGGTCTATAATTCTTCATCAGTTATCGACCAATTGGTAATATTCAGTTTCACACCTTTAACGATAAGACAGTGCTTCCCAACAGGCGGTCCCCGCAAAAAAAGTTTTTCTTGCAGAGAATTAGGGACAAGAGCAAAACAAACAAACAGTATATA
>NC_068981.1:42229960-42243386 GCF_001194135.2 Octopus bimaculoides
ATATATATATATATATATATATATATATATATAACGTACTGTTCCGTGATAGAAAATTCAAGCTCCTGCCCTAATATGAAGAGTATCATTACAGAATATCAAGAGCCTATATCCAGTTGTAATTGTCGCGACCCAGGATCCTGTCCACTTGACCAACGATGTATGATTAAATCTATCTTATATAAGGCAGAGGTTACTGCAACCCAAAACAATAGTACAACAGATAAGAAAACTTATATTGTATTATGCGAAGGAAAATTTAAATATCCCTATGCCAATCACATAGCCTCCTTCCAATATAAGGGACAAAAGTAAAGCTACTATGTTGGCTAGTTACGTATGGAGTTTGAAAGATAAGGAAACATCATATGTGATTATGTGGAACATAATTGAGAAATCCATACCTTATGTTAATGGATCGAATAAATGTAGGCTTTGTTTAGTCGAAAGATTGCAGATCCTGTTCATATGCCTAACTCTCTCCTGAACTCTAGGTATTAAATTTTTAGCGGTTTCAAGTATATGTATAAATATATTTTTGAAGAATTGGTAAATTCGCCTATTCCTGATGAACTCTTTTACCTTTTTTACTTTCACTTTTTACATTTTAGTTTTTCTGTTTTCGCTTTCCGTTTTTCATTCTTTTTTTAACCTTCGCGTTTTCTATATGCTGCCTTCTCAGTTTTAGTTCGTTATATGTTTTGTGCCTGATGAATATATGCTTGAGATATTTCTCAACATATGAGACTATTAATAGCACTTAAAGACATGTATTGTGTCCTTTAAATAAATAATAGACACATATATATATATGTAATGTGTATGCGTGTATATATAAATGCATGTAGGCATCATCTGAGTAGATCTCATATAGTTCGCGGAAGATAAGCATAAAAATTCTCTTTCTCATTGACTTTGAAAGATTTATCTAGATCTGGTGGTTAGCTGATATCTACGAAAGTACTTCGTTGTTCCTTACTGTCACAAAATATTATATCAGGTCTGCTGTGTTCGCATTTAATGGAAATTTGTAAGAGAATGTCCCATAAATATTCTTTCTGTTCGCTGCAGTATTCAGCATCAAAATCATTTCTTATATTTCCCCATGGTATTCTTCCTACGCACGTCTTTGCATAATGTTTCAGTAATAACTTAGTAGCACATAAAAAAATAGTACCTTAATGAACATTAGAGACAGTTGATGTCCACCTTGCAATATGTTTAAAAGTGTTACATGGCTGACAATTTCCACCCAAGATTAGGGATTTTTATAGATTTATTGTCTATTTTATTCAAGATGTATTTTCTCCCTCTCGCTCTCTCTTGCGCATTGAAAAACTATAGCCTTTAAAATGTGAATCGATGCAATGTTTATGTGTGAAAAAGAAGCTACTCTTCTTCTTGATTTTGGTAATATTCTCAGGAATTTCTACAAAAATACACACACCGTAGTAGTCTTTTGTCGGTATGCTGTTATTGTTTTCTATGACCTTATCGAGAAATACTTGTTTAGTACATCTGACGCTGCATCGAATGTCATTGAAAATCGAATGTTTCGTGACGAATTTTCTCCCTATGTAAGATATTATTTTCTTTATCTGTTGATGACGGTAATGGGACTGATTTTATGTGCAGTCTAGTGAAGTATCTCATATGTTGGTTCCACTACTGGTACTATAAATGAATTGTGTGATATTGTTTTGTTCTAAGAGGAAAGATCCTATTACTATATATTTGAAATCTGATATAATAATTTTTGGTTACTCTATCGTTATTTACAATATGGAGGAATACAAAGCCGACTAATGCTAAAAATTTTCGTTTATAGGAAGCAATGTTCTCACTTTTAAATAAAACTGAACATATTTTGTTGGCTAAATTCCACCCTAATATTAGCTAAAATTGTTTTCTGAATTAAGTTGTTTCTCAGCATTGTAGCTATTTCCAATACAGACCTTTAAATCACATGCATTTGAGTATATTGAATTGTACAGCCTAGGACATAACTATTATATATTTTTTAAAAAGAAATTACAATGGATTTAGTGCCAAAATAAACAGAAATACAGTTAAACTCTTCTCCTCGGAATATTACAATAAATATTGGAAATTTCAGAAAGTATCACTATACATTTAGTTACAAGTAACGAATGCTTGATCTGGTGTTATATGAGGTGTTATGACAGTAACCAGGGCAACATGTACTTTTTCAAATGCAATAATTCTACTAAACTTGGAATTTATTAAACAGCATTTTAATAAAAAGGTCATATTAACAGAACTTTACATTTTTAACTACAGGCATTGCTGT
Organism: Octopus bimaculoides; assembly: GCF_001194135.2. Lineage (NCBI taxonomy): Eukaryota > Metazoa > Mollusca > Cephalopoda > Octopoda > Octopodidae > Octopus > Octopus bimaculoides. The sequence continues at coordinate 42,232,272 of NC_068981.1, forward strand.
TGTTCAGCACATCTCATTTCTTCCTTTCTATTTGCCTGCTCATTAATCACAAATTCGTTCGACTTTAGATGGCATCTCTGTCTAGATGTATGTTCTAAGTGTTACTATGCATGCATAAATGTATTTCTGCATGGAATCAAGTGAATATATAACTGAATTTAAATATTCAGAGATATGTTTGGTGGGTGCTATGTTAAAATATTGAATTATGAGCAAAAGAGTGGCAACGTACGTTCAATCATGTATAATTGATAAAACTAAACATTTTACTCTACAATATGCAAATAGCGACAAACCTATTATTGATGCAAAAAAATTAAACAAAAAGCAAAGACGGCTTGCATGAATAATATTGAAGACAACTGGAAAGGTAAACTCCTGCATGGAAAATACCCTTACCACCTGTCCAAGCCAGATATTGATTAAAATCTAACACACCAATGCCTACAAAGGACAAATCTGAAAGGAGAAACAGAAGGTTTTGTTATTGTAGCGCAAGATCAGAGTATACCCACCAGAAACTACCATGCAAATGTCCTTAAAGAAGGATCTGACCCCTCGTGCAGAATTTGCGAAAATTTCACAGAGAGAATTCATCATCTTGTTTCTGGCTGCCTAATCCTCGCTGAAGAGGAGTACCTCATAAGACATGACAGATTAGGGCAGTATATCCACTGGAATTCTTGTAAATACTACAAAATTAAATCCCATGATAAGTGGTACAGGCACCATCCAGAGGATGTAGTAAATGGCGAGGGCGTCAGCATCCTTTTGGAATTTCCCAATACAAACAGACAGAGAAATTGACTCCAATCGACCAGACATTGTGATCATGGACTACAACAAAAGGAACTTGTGTGTTAATAGATATGTCTGTCCCACAAGATCAGAATGTCTCAAGAAAGGAGTTCGAAAACCTTTCTTAGTATAAAGATTTGCAAATTGAAATCACTAAATCGTGGAAGCTTAGTACCACGTTTGGAATGATAAAGAAGGGAGCTGAGAAGTATATTAAGCAACTCCCTTGTAACTACAATCTCTGTGAACTACAAAAGATAACTTTGAAGGGTACAGCCTTTGTACTACGGAAAACACTCTCCATCTGAAATGGAATAAATGTGGTGGTAATTTTAGCATGCATAGCAAAACAAAAGTGCCCTTGCTAATCTTGGCCTCCAGAGGATGCCCGGTACTAAAGCAGCTGAAATAAAGTTATAATGAAAGGAAACCATAAATGATGATGATGATGATGATGATGATGATGATGATAATAATAATAATAATAATAATAATAATAATAATAATAATAATAATAATAATAATAATAACCACTGTCCACAGGGGTTTCTAAACAGAGTCTACATGTGATTACTTCCGATTCTTGTCCCTTTGATATTTATAAGAATCGCCGATTCTAATTTTGAGCCTGCGCAAATTAATATCTGTGTGAGAACATAGAAATGCAATGGTCAAGTCATCCTTATGCAATACTGTCAACTTCAATACTATAAACATGACACAAAATGAAATCAAATAAGAAAAACGAGGTCGAAGACGAACAAATAATAATAATAATAACATGTGAGAACGATAAAACACTGCTCCGAAATCTTTCCAAAAACATCGGGAATAAAGTCAACAAATGAAGCCTAAAATAACTGGCAAAGTGTTGGTATATATCCGAGTAAATAATACACATTAAAATTTATTTCTATTTTCCGAATGAAACGATGTATTTTCACTGTGTGTCACCTCCATCATTCGCACAACACGTGTAAACACGCTCGCCACACTGACAAAGTGCTGGGCTACACCCAAATAAATAATACTCATTAAAAGTGTTGGACTATATCTGAGTAAGTACATATTGGACTATGTCCGATTAAGTACACATCACAAGCACGTAAGTACGTAAGCTAATTAATTACGTATACACCCCAGTTTTATATGAACACATTTTAATATTTCAAAATAACATTGATGTCTAAACAAGCGCACACACACACATAAGCAAATCGAATAAAAACAAACGACAAAGACTAGTCATTATCGATCATATACATACATACATATATACAGAAGTTTAGGGAGAATAAAAATCAGAAGCGGCATCTTCCAAATGGACTGTCTGTCCCCACTGATCTTTGTACTGTACATGCCATCACTAACACTGATTCTGAGGAAAGCAAGGGCTGAGTATGTATTCAAGAGCCGCCAACAAAAAGTCAACCTCTTGTTATTAATGGATAACATCAAACTTTATGGTAAACGTGAATCCCAAGTCAGTTCCCACGTTGATACGGTGTATACTTTCAGTGCTGATATCAGAATGGAGTACGGACTGAAACAGTATGGTGTGTAAGACTTGAAGAGAGACAAAATCAAATATATGGAAAGGATAGCGATACCGTTGGGGAAGGTTATGAAGGATGTAGAAAAGACGGGCTCTAAGTACTTGGGGATATTGGAAATGAATAAATTGATGGAGAAAGAAATAACAAACATTTAATGTGGAGTACTTGCGCAGACTGAGACTGATACTTAAGTTGAAATTAAACGGGTGGAATAAGATTGAAGCTATCAAAACTTGGGCGGTTTCACTCCTTAGGTATGGTGCAGGGGTAATCACATGGACAGTAGACGAACAAAACAGCTTAGATAGAAAGACAGGGAAGTTGCTGACTAGATATGGGATATTCCACCCCAAAAGTGACAAAGGCAGACTGCATGTACCAAGAACAAGAGGGGGAAGAGGAGTGATTGGATGCGAACACGGCATTAAAGCAGAGGAAAACAACATAGCATGGTTTGTAGAAAATGCCACAGAACCGATATTATTGGAAGTAAGAAAGCAAGGCTTGTGTAGGATGGAAGATTGCAAGGATAAAGCACTATACAAGCACTTGAGAATGAATGAAACTGAAAATAGATGGATAACGAGAAAAATTCATGGAAAATTTTATAGGGATGTTGAAGATAAGACAGACAGACAGACAGAGAAAAAAGATGGCTATGGATGACTAAAAGTGATTTAAAGCCGGAAACGGAGGCTCGAATATGAGCTGCCCAAGAGCAAGCATTAAGCATATATATATATATATATATATATATATATATATATATATATATATATATATATGTGTGTGTGTGTGTGTGTGTGTGTGTGTGTGTGAGTATGTGTATGCGCGTGCATGTGTGTGTGTGTACTTTTATGTATATATATACCTGCACATATATGCATATGCGTTTGCATACAAGCACATATACATAAAAATATCCGTTTCTACGTATATATTTCCTTTTATAGAAATATGTTGAGACTGTTCGAGTGCAAAAGTAATTACGCTATTTTCTATCAAAGTTTTTATTCATATGGTCTGAACTGTCGACATCATCTGAACTTAAAATCTGTTTGAAAGCATCTTAAGTACCAACTTAAAAACGATTATAGCATTCTGAAATTCTGAATAAAATGGCATATTTTGTTTAGTAAGAAAACAATTACTGTTAGCCAGCACAATTTACAAAATTGGCACTACTTCATATATGTTCGTTTCCTCCTTTATTTCAATTGAATTGCAAATATAATTGACCACCTTGTTATTTTGTATTGTCGCACGACGTCGGATCTTAAAGGTTGATAACTCTGTCGGTATTTAGTTTTTGCATTTACGCAGATGTATGTACCTATGTCTTTTCATAGTTGTTTTTTTTTTATCTCTTCGAATAAATAATATTTTCTTTTTTAAAAAAGTACAGAGATTATATATATTTTGGCATGAATGAATAAGATTATTGATGCTGTTTCCAACTGTTCTTATTTCACCACCCATTTCAGTGAATATATTTACACAGTAGTCTAGGGCTTTAATTACATTTTCTTTTATAAATAACAGAATACTAAAGAAGACGCTCAAATTTGTCGAAGTATGGAATAAACTATATGCACTGGTTATTAGCTCTAAGAGCATTGTATTCTTCATAAATTCCACTCTACCCAAATTCTTCCCTTACGTGTCTGTGCATTTCTCTTAATGGTTTTTTACTGTTCACTTTTCTGTATATCTTTTATTCGGGTACGCAGGTCTCTCACAAACATGATGATGATTATGATGATAATGATAACATTATTAGAAATTATAGCTCTACCGGATCCATTACCGTTAGGTAACTTCATGTTCAGAAAGCGATGCTCTTGATATCTTAGAGTAGAAGACATTTAGAAAATACCTAATGAACAAAACAGACGGTGAAGCATTTAAATCCCTAAATTGTGATAAAAGACTATCGGATATATCATACTTCCGTGGACTATATTTTGCATATTCCTTGTCTGTACCCGCCAAAATCATCAAGATACGACCTTTCAACGCGGCATGATCTTGCTAATGAATATGGAAAATATTTCTCCTGTTCAGTATACACATACGTTTCAACATAACGTAATAAATACCTTTACCTGTATCACATGAATTAACCTATTAATAATTGACACCATGCGGTAAATATAAAACTAAAGGAAATAATATTCTTCATTTCTAATCAGCAGCTTCTTACATAGTGCATTTCCCAAATATTTATCACTGTTAGTAAAACATTCACATCAGAACTTCTGTCAAATACAAAAATAACGGGGCTGGTACAGTTGCATGAGCCAGTAACGAAAATTATGTAGAAGTCAGCTACGTTGCATATGTGAACATTTCTTCAAAAATTAGCAAGAGAATATATTTCCCAACAACAGCTCCTAAATTATTAATTTACGTCTACCTATAATTATTGGCTTTGTTGGCCTTGTTACAAAATATATAAGTGGGAACTTAGAAAATTGAGGTTGTAAAGCGAAGACTATAATCAGGTCACATACTATTTAGAAATACATCCTGTAAGTGGAACAGTAAAAATATGCAAGATATCTATCAAGGGTAACATATAACTCTACAACATTGTGGTTATCTGAATGTCAGCGATGGAGTTTTTTGTTTCTTTGTTAGAAAGCAGCTTCTTTACAGACAGAATTAAATGAACTACGAAGGAAAATATTACATACATATATGCACGTGAAAACATACATACATACATACATACATATATTCATACATACATACATACATACATACATACATACATACATACATACATACATACATACGTATGTATGTTAACACATGGAGATCAGTGAAAAAGAGAATATCTACGCTGAACTATTGAGAAATCTGCAGTTACTCTATACAGATTGCAAGTTGAGGTTTATACCTGTTATTTTGGGGGCTCTGGGATATGTAACACACTGCATAAAATACCAATCTTTAGAAATTTGGCTGCTCAAAACCGGAAAAGAGAAATCTAATTTGAAGACTACATATCCAATCGATCACTAGAAATTTAAAAATCTGTAGAAGTTTCCAGAAGTTTATCATTTAAATATATATGAGCATGTCTTGATATGCAACTATATGCATAAAGCAAAACATACAAACATGCACATATACATACATACATACATACATACATACATACAAAAATACACTGTTTCTGATGTTGAAATTCCAATGAAAGTGCTTTGGATCTAGGTTAGAATCCGGCTCTTTATTTGCAAGGAATCTTGAAATAAAACTGAATAATGACATACATATAAACCTACCTACCTACCTACCTACCTACCTATCTACCTACCTACCTACCTACCTATCTACCTACCTCACTGCATACATACATACATACATACATACATAGACCTTTGATTAGTTATGTTTCTATGTACTTTTCATCCTGTTGGGTGGTCACAGAACCCTCTTAACTAGGGAAGCCCAGTTTCAGACTGGTGTAATCACCTACCACTCAACGATGAGTAGATAAACTTGAATTACATGGTTACGAGTCTTAGATTTCCAGTAGCTTGTGACAAGATTGGTCTCACTTTATAAACCATAACGACAACGGTGCTTCAAATAGCAACCATAATTTCAAAAAAAAAAAAAAGAAGAGAAAGGTCGAAAACATGGATAATTTAGTATTGGATAATAAATGCCTTATTGAAGGATGCAATGTCGCGATTTGGACGCTTTTGGTCGTATGTCTGATCTATCAACACTAGCCTGGACTACGATATTATGACATTAATATAATAAATCAACAAAATCATCATCTTGAAATAAGTCAGACTGGTATATGTATAAATTTATACATAAAAATTGTAGACATTACAAGAAAGGAAAAAAGTGAATAAGATCGATGAGCGATAATTTTTTAAAAAGCAAAGTGTCACATTGTTATCAAAATACAACTACAACGTTGACAACAATACCCAGAGCGAAGATATTTTTGAAAGATGGGCTATAGAAAACATAATTAAAGATAATTTGCTAAGAAGAATTATCTCGAAGCATAATTAGTGATTAAAGAAGAAATATAATGCGATATAGAAATAAGGCAATTAATCTCAAAGAGACAGAAAATGAATGGTAAATTAAAAAAAAAAGAACTCCAAAGAAACAAAAAAATCAACAACATAAAGGAAAAGAAAAAGAAAAATGTTAAGTAATTTTAAATAAGTTAATAAATAGAACGAATAATTAATCACATATTACTGTTATCAGGTCTAACCTTTCGAATCAGGAACATTCGATCCGATAAGAATGAGTTATATTTCTATTATACTATGTAGATAATCTTGAATTTCAGTAATAAATATTTTCAACATGAAAAAGAAACTGAAAACTCCGATTTAATAATTCCACATTAGTTGGTAAAATAAGTAGATTATATGTAATAGTATCTCAATCATGCTTTTTTTCCTTTCCTAAAATGAAAGACAAATATATGGTGCAAAAAATTCTCAATATATTTTTCTTTGCTAAGCACGATATCCATCATACTGGCACATTTCACACATACACACACAGACACAGACACACACACACACACACACACACACACACACACACACACACACACACACACACACACACACACACACACACACACACACACACAGACACACACATATACACTCACACACACAGACACACACACACACATTTGCAATCCACTTCCTCCAGCACTATGCATATAACACAAAACTTTAAACCGACTGATGTTATCAACGTTTTTGTTTTAATTTATTTCAAGGTCCCTTCGAAGGGAGATTTAATCTCTGAGTAAATGACTAGAATTTGTTTCGATCATTACGTCTCCAAAACTGAAACATACCTGTTACTTTCACCAATTTAAAATTTTGTGTCATAGTGAATTTTCATTGTCTGTAAACGCTGTATAATATAGACAATTATTGTTGTCTAAATAATTACCCCAAAGTTTCGAGAACTTTGATTGGAGTCATCTCCTGTTTAATTTATTAGATTTTTAACACCAGAAGGGAAACATTTATATTTGAATTGGTTGGATAGTTCCAGATGATTGAAGATTTTTAAAGCTCAGTATATTTCATGCATATTACCTGAAGGTTTTTAAATTCAGCTTTCCAGGTCTAAGATAGCCCCCAAAGAAAGGAAATAAAACTAGGTAAGCACACTTCTATGAGACTTCGTTTGATAAACAAATAAAATCAAGAACAATAGTGTACAAAGAACGCCTAAGGTTCAGATTGCTTATGCTATCCCTACCTCAAACATCACTTAATCCACAACAGACTCCTACAATATATAGATGTAAAATAGCATACTCCACATCATCACAGATTGTGGGGACAGAAAATACTAGCCCTCACAGTCTCTACATGAAAAATCACCTCCAAATACCCAGGCGCATATGCAACACTCCAAAACACAAATTCATTCTAAAAGTAGTTTCTCTCCCATGCTGCGCAGACAAGCATAAAACATACACACTGAAATAACTGCGAGACGTCAACAGCCTCATTAGCCCCAAAGTACTAGACTGCTACGTTCTGAGTTCAAATTCCACCGAGGTCGACTTTGCCTTTCATCCTTTCGGGGTCGATAAATTAAGTACCAGTTACGCACTGGGGTCGATGTAATCGACTTAATCCGTTTGTCTGTCCTTGTTTGTCCCCTCTATGTTTAGCTCATTGTAGGCAATAAAGAAATAACTAGACTGCAATGCACAAAACCATTGGTAAATTCACACTGTGAACGAGTACGAATGGTTTGCTGCTGCCATAACCAGTATCAATATTGCTGTACAAGAATAGATTAGCTGTAGAGCTAATATAATATGTATTCACCTAACGCTATGGGTTCGTCGTCGCACATCGAAGTGTGCGATATGTCTCTCAGTAATGGAAAAATATGTGGCTTGTGTGTTGAGCTTTGGCAATCTACTTTCATACTGTAGGTTTGGTCAATTAGAATTAATGTGGGTTATATGAAAGAGATTAGATAGATGCATTGAGTAATTTAGTGCTGGATACACTAATTAAAAAGAAAGAGATTGAGGGGGAGAGAGAAAGAAAGAAAGGGACAGAGTGAGACAGATAGAGAGAGAGAGAGAAACTGAGAGAGAAACTGAGAGAGAAACTGAGAGAGAAACTGAGAGAGAAACTGAGAGAGAGAGAGAGTAAGAGAAACAGATATATATATAGAGAGAGGGACAGACAGGGAAAGAGAGAGAGAGCGACAGTGGGAGAAATTACTTGACAAATTCTCATCATAGGGCTCAATATACAACAATCTAAGATAAATATTACATAAAATATTTTCATATTAATGAGTTTTATACATAAATATTAATATTCAAATATTTACCCTCTCCCTTTTACGTAAGCATCTGCATTTTAACGATAATTATTTCTCAATACACATTTATATATTCAGATATATTCACCTATATACAGAATATACGCATAACCACAGGTTACTTGATATTTGATATGTAATTCAACATTTTACTAATGCTTTCTCAGTCCAATGAAGACATTTAATGTCCATTATGTATTTCGCTCATTTTATATTGATATTTTGAATTATTCTATTACGAATATTTACACCATTAAACAGTGAAAATCATATGCACCGGAAGTATTCCTCATAATTTACAGAGAATGATCATATAAGTAACTATTTATATTTCATTTTGATGCGAATAGTGGAATTACTAAATGGTTTCCATGGGCTGGCTATATTTCGTTTATAGTTCAGGAACGGGTGTAAAGTACGACACATTTGACAAAATTATATTTCAAGAGAAATTGTGAATGCATATAAGAATACATTTATCAATACATATAAATAGGAAGAGTTACGTATATAAGTATATATTTACTAGATTTTATACATATTTCATTTCTATTAAATCACCTTCTTTGATCATAATGTAATTCACTGTCTGAAGTTTGCTAAAAGTATTCAGTTAAAATTACACTAAGTTAAATATCAGTTAAATAGGTTCATACACATGTATATACATACATATACTCAGAGAAAGCTATAAGATGATGCACATGCACCCAGCTCTGAGTGCATTGAATCTTATATCAAAAACAGGTGTAAGCTAATGAAGTTCATCGCATAGACATTTATATTAATATATCTTATTTACACAGAGTACAAAATACAGAGAAAATTAAAGAGGTGGAAGAAATGTGTTATAAGTCCAACAGCTGTATCTGGGATCTTGGCGATTTACCATAATGGTGTGGTAGATGTAGTCTGTCCCAATATGCGGTCATAATGGAAGCAATCAACATTGGATAAGTCGAGCCTCCGACATCAGGATAAGAAATGGTCATACATTTTAAATCTTAATGCGGAGAAGTTCAAAGATGGCATGATCAAATGTGGTGAGGTAACCGTAAGCAAGCAAGTAAGTATGTATGTATGTATGTATGTATGTATGTATGTATGTATGTATGTATGTATGCATGTATGTAGGTATGTATATATGTATGTATGTATGTATGTATGTATGTATGATGCACAACACACTATTCAGTCAGAAGGACTAAACTAAATTTAAATAAATGCTAGAAAGTCTGGCTGCGAGAGAAATAAGAGTGTAGCTACATTCCTTGTACGATTTCGCTGCATAGTAGAAGGAGAAGGATCTCCCTACGGACGATTTTACTGAACGGTTTGTTTGTTGATCGGTCTTCTGAGAGGACGCACACACATACATACAAACACAGACAGAGACATAGAGACACAGAGACACACACACAGAAACAGGTAGACAGACACACACACACTTGGACATACATACACACATACACATACACACATATACATACACACATACACATATACACGTACATACACGTATGTACGCACGCATTCACACCAAACACATACATATGCTGGAGCTAGTTACCTAAATAAAATAATTTTAGACTTATCTACGTTTTAAATATTTCACGTATTCTGGATTACATTGAGTTGTGTATGACTATACATTATTTAATTAACTACTGTGATTGACTAATATATTATATATGCACGTCAGAGACTTGTATATAATGGACTCAGTTTCTGTCTGCAATTCTCTATTCAAACGTAACCCATTGTTGCAAAAAAAAAAAAAAATGGGTTGTTTACAAAAATGTGAAACGAAAAAGTCCCTGGAGGAACCGAAATGAGCTACCTTTAGCCATTCTAAAACATGTCATTGATGTTAGGTATCTGATGTGATTGAGAGGACATTGTGAACTATGAGTTCCTTCGGCAAAATGAGACATTGAATTCTGGCAATTATTGTTCCCAATGAAACTGATTAAGGGAGGCAATCGTTGAAAAACTTCTAGAACTAGCCGATAGAAAGGGTGCTGTCTTATTCCAGGACAACGCTAGACTTCATTATTCCTTGCAGATGCGACAGAAATTGGTACAGCTTGGCACATTTGGATTACTATATATTTCGATCTCTACAAAATTCTATTAATGAGAACTTCAATTGCTTGTAAGACTATAAAAGCCCCTTACAACAGTTAAAGCCCCTTAGAACATGATCTACAAAGATGCCAGGAATTGGGTGGATGGTTTTATGAATCTGCTGCTTCAAAGACGGCAAAATAAAGTGGAGCAAAATAGAACGTATGAGGCTGAATAAAAGTATGTGAAAATATATATTATTTTTGAATATTACTTAAAAAGTGTTCTAACTTTGTTTCAACTATATATGTATATATATATATATATATAT
>NC_068981.1:42245862-42247975 GCF_001194135.2 Octopus bimaculoides
TTGAATATTACTTAAAAAGTGTTCTAACTTTGTTTCAACTATATATGTATATAGGTACGCATGTATGGGTACAGGACGCCAGAAAACCTAAACATCATGAAATACGAAAATGAAGTTGGGTACGCAAAGAACGAGAGAAAAATATGGAAAACAAGACAAGTAACATAAAAAACGACACTTCATCAGTTGTCGGCTGTCCTTCTACTCCTTATTTCGAGCAATGAACGACAATATGAGGCTTTGAAGGCAGTTGCTCCCTCGAACCAAAATAAAATTTGGAATTTGCGGAGGGTCAAAGTTGGTAACAAAAATAGGACATGCAACAAACCAACCGAAACGAACACAAACAGGGAGGGCCGTTAGGCGAAGACGAAGTAAGGTAGCAAACGCTGGAAGATTTTTTGATAAGAGAAAAGATAGAAGAGGAGACAGATAAGAATGCGTCTGGACTGCGTGACAGATTGAAGTAAAAGAAAGATGATCACGTGAAGAAGGGAAAGATGGACATTCTTATCTGTCTCCTCTCTTGTCTCTTCTCTTATCAAAGAATCTTCTTCCAGCGTTCGCTACCTTACCTCGTCTTGGCCTAACTGTTTGTCTTCGTTTCGGTTGGTTTGTTGTATGTCCTCTTTTTGTCATCAACTTTCACCCTTCGCAAATTCCAAATTTTATTTTGGTTCGTGGGAGCAACTGCCTTCAAAGCCTCATATTGTCGTCCATTGCTCGAAATAAGGAGTAGAAGGACAGCCGACAACTGATGAAGGGTCGTTTTTTATGTTACTTGTCTTGTTTTCCGTTTGTTTCTCTCGTCCTTTGCGTACCCAACTTTATTTATTTATTTATTTTTTTATTTATGTGTTTCAGCCAAGTGGCTGCGGTCATGCTGGTGCACCACCGTGATTTTCACGTTCCTTGCATGGCTCTTCTCCCCCACCTGACATGGTCCAATCAAGAGTTTTGATGGCACATCTGGTGTATAAGAGAATTTGACATAGCTGCCCTAAACTGCGTCTCATTACGAGCCATTGGTTCGTCTGGTATCGTGGAGAGGAAAGCGTCAAGTTTTGTCTTGAAGACCTCGCATCCATGTCTTGCATGTCTCTCAAATGTTTTGGCAGGGCATTGAAGAGCTGAGAGTCCATAAGTGAGTTGCGATATTTCATTCCATAACGGCTACGTCTGAAGAATGCAGGGTTACTTGATTGGAGTGATACCTAACACTCTGTTGAACTCCTAGTGCGAATCCAATGGCTAAGATCGGCCGTAATGGATATATATAGCACTGTACACTTCGATTATTATACATAAACATACATACATATACATATTATCTCTCTCTCTCTCTCTTTCTCTCTTTCTCTCTTTCACTCTCTCTCTCTCTCTCTCTCTCTCTCTTTCTCTCTCTCTCTATATATACATACATATATATATCATATACATGTGCGGGTGTGTATGTGTGTAAGTGTTATTGATGCACTAAACAGCGTGTTTTGGTAACTGGGATTGCACTAATTAGTATACTTCGTCAAATACTAAAGCATAAAGCTATCACTGGGGTTTAAGACATATGAAAGCAAATGTAATTTTTTAGATTTCTTCGTAGAGGGTAAAAAAAATGGTTCTTTGCTGGTCAACCCCAAACTACCGTATAAGTTCTTTTTTATGTGACGCTTTTCCTAGGAATTATTCAGGTTCCAGAATTTTTGAAAAGGAATATGGATTTATCTGGCTCAGAAATCTGAGGAGCGCTTTGATTTCTTTTGTACCAACGCTAACCGTTTGCATCTCACCGAAGGCAATAGTTTGTGTAAGTCAGCTAGAAAATCTTTGTGATTATAGGTGAGCTGTTTGATGGGATACAAAACTATAAGTGACTACATTCGAAAAAGAAATTCTCATTCAGTGAGAAAGTTTCTGAATAGTTGTAGCATGGCAATTTAGCTGGCATGAAAATTTGCTTGAATCTATCTATCTATCTATCTACACACACACATGTATATATATGTAGGTATGAATATATATATGCATGTATACATATATCTATATGTATGAATATGTATATATATATTTGTATGAATATATATATATATATATATATATATATATATATATA
>NC_068981.1:42248231-42249935 GCF_001194135.2 Octopus bimaculoides
TATATATATAATCTTATGAAACAAAAACTACAAAATATATTGCAAAGTAATGTATTGCCATGTAAAAAAAATTATCAATCTAAAAGAAATCCTTTATTTCTCTGAGGCGTATCAAAACGAGTAAAAGTAATTTATGGGGCGTAAAAATCCGCAGTCACTCATGTCTTTTATAATTCAGGAAAATTGTATTTTATGTCATTTTTGCCGTTTTTTGTTCGCAGAAAATCAACAGAAAGTCTAAAGTGCAAGCATTTCACAGACACAGAACGGTTCGTGTGTTCTCAAGATTATTATCTGTCCGCCTCACAATTTATATTACAAAATCATATCCATTACGTTATATAGATAGACACGTCTACGGAAGCTTTATTCTTTCTGTCCCTCCTTCTCTTGATGTTTTCTCTCTCCCTCCTCTCTTTCTGTGTCTCTTGTTCACTCTATCTCTCTTTTTGTCTCTGTTTCTGTCATATACACATATACATATATAATACAGTTCTTTTTTCTCATTATGGTTTTTCACATATACTATCTGCATATGCTTGTGTGCATGGGTGCGGGTGTGCGCATGTGTGTGAGTCGATGCACGTATCTGTGAGTTTGTGTGTGCATATATACCTATATATCCACATGCGTACATAGTTATATGCTACTATATATACTCATATGTTTGTATATATTCTATATTTGTAGGTATATAATAACATACATACAAGCATATGTATGAGACCGCTAATTCCGACACATTTGTGTTCTCTCTACGTTTCTTTTCTCTCTCTCTTTCCATTTTACCTTCTAATCCATTTCTGTCGTAGAACGTAGGGTCGAAAGGTCAAAGGCTTTCCCATTCTTTCTGGGGGTCAAAATAATACACCTGCTTCTTGTTGCCCTGCCTGTCTTTATCTTTTGCTTTCTGACACATTTGTGTGTGTGTGTGTGCGTGCACATTTGACTTCACAAACAAATGGAGAAATGTGACGAATTAAAAAGTAGGTTGAAAATATTAATTTTAGTGCATAGATTATTAAAAATATCATGCGGGTTATTAGGTGTTTCATGTTTTGATTTCTCATTTGCATATTGTAACGTTGGAAGTATTATAAAAATTATTAGTCGACGAAATTATATAAACACTTCTGACTGCGCTAAATAGTAGATATAGGCTATCCTTCCTCTATTGGCTGAATTGTTTCAACTCCCAGGTATATTTGACAGGGTGGTACCGTTCCTGCTGTTTATAATTCATAACATATACGTGTGATGTATGTATCTGTCTTTGAACATTCCGTGGAGACTCTTCGTCCTGTCTTTCTCGTAACAGTGAAGTTCAGAAGAATGTTAAATTCAGTAGTTTCCGTGAAACTGGTATGAACTTTTTATGGTATAGGTACATGAGTTTACGTTTGCGTGTGTCATCTCCCTTTCCATGCTGGTATTTAATGATTTTATGGTGTATTTACTTTTGTGCGCGACGTAAGATATACAGTTTATCATTTTTAGTGAAAATATATTTTGCTTTGTTCCTCTTCGAGGAAACGCAAAGGCGAAACTTGCAGTCCCACTGAACGCTGAGACGAGTTGATAAATTTCACTCTCCTAATAGTATAAAGACACACCATCAGTAAATACTTGTCTCCCACAATTTTTATTGAATTACAGCACACGCACGAACGCAGTGTATAATATATATATATATATATATATATA
>NC_068981.1:42250162-42252718 GCF_001194135.2 Octopus bimaculoides
ATATATATAATATATTAATATTTATATTTATATTACATGCACTCAATATATATACGTACATACATATACACATACGAACATATATAATTGGATATAGAAAGACAGATAGATAGATAGATAGATATATTTGCATGGGGAATTATGCATAACACTAGAAATTCTGTTTTGCTTAAATTGCAACGATAATCTCCCATGTGCTATCAGTAGTCTTGCTATAATCGTATTTATTAGTTCAAATCTACCGAAGAAATTCGCTGTCTGTAAAACCGCTGCCTGCAGAACTCCAGTAGTCTATATAAGAAGCAATGTAATTAGATATCAAGTTTCTTGCAATTTCGTAATGGAAGAATTTCATTTGGAAATTCTGTATAAAAACAAATGTTTTTCTTATTTTATTGTATGCAGTTTCTTATGTATTTGTGTTAACTCTATTCATTCACTGTCCAGAGAAAGGAATGACATAAGCTGTTGAACATCGGACAAAATACGTTATTGTGTTTACTTATGGCTTTTTCTCGTTCTAAGTGGAAATCCTATCAAAGTCGATTGTACATTTCATCCCCTTGGGTTCAATAAAATAAGTGGCAGTCAAGCTCCCGGTTCCATTTAATCATTTGTACCTTTACGCACAAAATGTGTACTACTGTGCTCATGTTAGAAATGTCGTCGTCGTCATGGTCGTCCTCCTCGTCGTCGTCGTCGTCGTCGTCGTCGTCCTCCTCCTCCTCCTCCTCCTCTTCTTCTTCTTCTTCTTCTTCTTCTTCTTCTTCTTCTTCTTCTTCTTCTTCTTCTTCTTCTTCTTCTTCTTCTTCTTCTTCTTCTTCTTCTTGTCTGTGTAGTGGATTAGTAACATCGCTAGCGCGTCGTACAATATGATAAGCAGCATTTCTTACCGCCTTACCTTTAGATTTCAAATACCACTGATGTCGACTTTGTCTTTCATCCTTTCGAGATCGATACAGTAAATACCAGTTGAACATTGATGTACTCGATTTTACCCCTTCTTTTAAAATTGCTGGTCTTGATTTTTTTCATGGTGATCTCTGACAACAATATACGGCCTATTGGCCTTAATTTCTCTATCTATGTGTATTGGCATATCCCAGAGTATGGTTGCTTTCTTATTTTCTGTGACCTTTTCTGGCGTATGCCTATGCCATCTTTTTTCTCTTGTTATTCCATAGTGTTGGCATAGTTTCCGGTGTATGTAGATCCCATCTCTGTCGTGTCTGTAAATATGTTCCTTCTTAGCCAGGACTGGGCAACTAGAGAAAATATGATTTATTTTTTCTTCTCCATCTCCATATATTCTGCAACTGTATTTCTTTTCATTACGTGTTTTTAGTAATTTCTGGTGGGAAGGCTTTGATCTTGTACTGCAATTAAAATCCTCCAGTCTCTCTTTTGAGTCCTGAGCTTCTCAGACATTGTTGGGATTTTGCTTTGTCTATTTCTTTTCTGTTTAGTTTAACCCAGTATTTACCATGGAGGGGTTTTTCTTGCAATCGTTTTATCATGATCCGTTGCTGTTTTCAGTTTTAGTCTGGATTTCAGTTGTTTTACAGCTTATGCTGTTTCTTCTTTTACATCATAGTTGCTAGGTACTACGAATTCTTTTTTTGTATTTGTCAGTTTCCTTAAAGACTGAAAACAGTCTTTTGTTTTGTTCGTGTTTTTTGGCAATTTGTATTATTATTAATAATTATAATTATTATTATTTCCTCCGCCTTTGCAGAGGTATTATTTTCAAGCGTATTTGTTTGTCCGTGGAAAAAATACCACAAGAACCGCTGGATGGATTCGGATGAAACTTTCAGAGATGTTTAGCCTCATTGTTGGGACGAACTAATTAAATTTTGGGATCTATCCAGTATCGGACAAGGATTCTGGATTATTTTTCCTGTTTTTGTTCACTTAATTGTTGAGAGCGGTCGGGTTTATTTTTAGTATTCTCGTTTGTGAGAGCATTCGAGTTTATTTCAGATATTCTCATTTTAAAAATCATGTCTGGCTAATCGTTGAGAGGATGTTGGTGTAGCATAAGTGGAGGTTTGCCCTTTCTGAGTGCTCTTGTTACTACTATTATTATTATTATTGTTGTTGTTGTTGTTGACAAGGAATGCGATAAGGAGGAAAGAAAATTCAATAGATATGACAGGTTAGATTGGGAGGTTAAGCAGTTGTGGTCGCTGAAAAAGGCGGTAGTAGTACCACTAATTGTCGGAGCCCTGGAAACAGTGAGTAAAAATCTTGAGGAGTACATGGAACAAATAGGGGCTGCAATAAGGGTGGAGCACTGGCAGAAAACAACACTGCTTGGAACCGCTCAAATACTCCGGATGGCGCTCGAAAAATAAGGGGCGTTACCTTGGTTCACTGGTAGTGAACAGCTGACACCATAGTACATCTCTAGCGTTAGAAGCGGTGCAAAGACAATAAATAATAATAATAATAATAATAATATTATTATTATTATTATTATTATTATTATTATTATTATTAAGGCGACGATCTCGCAGAACATACCAGGCAAAATGCTTTGCGGCGTTTCGTTCG
>NC_068981.1:42252728-42253512 GCF_001194135.2 Octopus bimaculoides
CTTCTTCTTCTTCTTCTTCTTCTTCTTCTTCTTCTTCTTCTTCTTCTTCTTCTTCTTCTTCTTCTTCTTCTTCTTCTTCTAAAAGTGCAGAGGGCCCGTAAAGATTAAAATGTATAAAAATTTGCTGTAAGTAACTCGATATATCGAGGTTCTGAATGGATACTGCACAACGTCCTCTTTATTTCATAATGCTTGATACCTGCCAATAACAGAAATACCAGTATTTAAAAACAGGCATTTTAACTTTTTGTCTGCCCTGCGTGTAACCTGTGATACACAAGACATATTTCGTAGGCGTCCGAGCTTGATAGAAGATAAACGTTTCCAATATTTTCCAACAAAACAGAGTAAGATGGAACAAATGAAAGAGAAGCTTTATACTCAACGTATGAAACAAGGGCTAAACTAATTAAATGAGAATCAAGAATGCATGTTTAGGACAAATTTATGTAAATGCTTCGGATAGGGAAAAGGTTAATCGAGCGCATCCTAACTGTGAGGAGGATTAGAATTTAGTTGATTATAATAGTTTATCAAAAATAAAATAAAGAAATGAAAAGGAGAAAGAGAATAAATAAATAGATGAAAAAGAAGAGAAATCAATTTATATTACACTCAGCGATTGAAATGGTGAACCTGGTTCTCTTATTGATATTTCTTCCTTTCTATATTGGCATTTAGTAGATATATGCAGACACACATAAACACACACACATAAAACACACACACACACACACACACACACACACACACACACACACACACACACACACACACACACACA
>NC_068981.1:42254149-42254876 GCF_001194135.2 Octopus bimaculoides
TATATATATATATATATATATATATGTATGTATGTATAATCATAATTTAATATCTCGACATATTTGCCTGACATATCAATATATTATACGTTTAAATAATCCACCTCATATGTATTCTCCAGCCAATGAAAGTAAAAAAAAAGGTAGAAAAATAATAAATTTCTTTAAAAAAATATAACAGACAGATATTCCTTGAATAGTTTTTAATGTTCCATTCTATTGGCGACAAGCGTCTTTATTATTCTAAAGGTGCATGTTGTTTCTGACAATTAGTCAAATATATTGCGGCATCAATATTCTAGCTTTTGTTCTATATCTCATAAACTGGCAGCATTTTTCACCGTTGACAGACACAGTGACCGCAACACCTTGAACTGGCGTATTACCAAAATATTTTCTATATATAACCATCGAGTTTCTCACATAATTATTCCATGGAGGATAAAAGTTTTTCAGCTTGCACACGTATAAGCACACAGGCAGACAACATACAGGCACATAGGAAAGCATACACATCGTGTATGTATGTATATAGGTATACATAACTGTATATGTGTGTGTGTGTTTAAATATATATGCATATATATATATGTATATACATATATATATATATATATATATATATATGTATATATATGTGTATATCTATATATATCTATATGTATGTATTATATATATATCTGTGCGTGCGTGCGTGAATATATATATATATATATATATATATATA
>NC_068981.1:42254886-42256055 GCF_001194135.2 Octopus bimaculoides
AAATTATCAAGAAGAAGGAGAATGAAAATGTTTTTTTACAAAGAAGTACAAAATGAAGAAAATAATATATAAAACAATAATATATAAAAAAAGACAATATAATGCATGGGTATATTTATTTTTTTATATATTGTTGTTTTATATATTATTTTCTTCATTTTGTACTTCTTTGTAAAAAAACATTTTCATTCTCCTTCTTCTTGATAATTTGCTTTTTCGCAATGAAAACCGGTTAGAAAAAATCTTTATTAAAATATGCTTCCAGTTCAGCATTCTGGCTTTTTCTCATTTTCCTATATATATATATATATATACATTTATGGCGTGCGATGAGTAAATTTTCACCATTTTATATTTTTATTTCGCACAAGTGCTTCGTTGTTATTTTTTATTTTATCGACTACAAAGTATAGTAGGGTCAGTTGGGCACCGTTAGTGAGAAAACAGCACCATGATGCAATTACCTCTGCCAGAAATTTTGAAACGACATGTTGTACTGCTTGCCATCGCGCCTAACCTCTAACAAGAAAATTTCAGAGAGTTTGGGTGTCATTCTGAAGACAGTGTATGTGCGGAGAGTGAGAGAGATCAAACATCCAGTCAAAATCATGGTGTTTGGAGTGATCATTAGTGATGGTGACGTAATACCTCCATTTATCTTCCCACACGGCCTCACACTTAACAAGGAGGCCTACATCATGTGCCTGGAAGAGGTATTGCTGCCCTGGGTCAAGAGAGTGGCAACAGGACTCTACACCGTGTCACACAATCAAGAGAGCCCAGTCATGGCTATCAGACAATTTCTGCGACCACTTGTCCCTTAACATCTGGCCACCTAACTGCAATCCCTTGAATTCTATGTGTGGAGTGTAGTTGAGCGAGAGACCAGCAAATCTCCTTGTACACCAAAGATGAACTGAAGGCAAGGATTATGACAACATTCACCAACTTAAAAAAGGAGACCGTCCAGAGGAGTTGCAGGAGAGTCCGAAGTCGTCTGAAGGCCGTGGTTGAAGTCAATGGCGATTTTATAGAATAAATTTACTCTTTACTAATGCAAGGTGTTTTTTGTGATTTTGGTAAATATATCTTTTAAAATATGATGTCAGGGTTATTTTCATTTTTGCGTATATATATATATATATATATATATATATATATATATATAT
>NC_068981.1:42256203-42262810 GCF_001194135.2 Octopus bimaculoides
GAGAGAGAGAGAGAGAGAGAGAGAGAGAGAGAGAGAGAGAGAGAGGGAGAGATTATGACAAATTCTTTGCTAAGAAGTGTTCAAAGATCACAGTAAGTCCGTAGCTGCCAATTAGCTTTCTAACAAATATCAGATTTTCCCACCTTTGAATGAAAATTCAATTTTCTATGAAATGAATTCCTGAGTTTTCGAAATTATCTTCTCTTTTCTTAGGAAGTTTATAATAATTGATCCTAATTCCTGGTTTTAATACTAAAAGTAAATTTAATTTCAATTTGTATTTTTCAGCACACAATTCAGAGCACCCACTTTCTGTTGGAATTATAGAAATTCGTGTTGTAGGTACAGTTGAGTTGTTTCCCTTGCCTCACGCTATGTAATTACCTAAGTTATACGGGCCAAAAGCCTGCCAACTGATCAAAACTGTCTTGGATAAACAATAATGTTTTTCTATAATTAACTACCCTGTATTAGGAAAATTCCTTGTCGGTGGTTTCGAACCTCAGAGAGGATATCTGAAGCCATAGTTTTAGAGATGCCACTTTATAGAGACGCTTACAATGGATTGTGATGTTCAGGTATCTAATAATTTTGAATGGTTCCAAAAGTAATTGCTATTAGTTTCAAAAGTTGCCCAATATTTCTGATTCCACTTTAAGAGATATCGCTGTGACGCAGGATCTGAAATCTTTTATTATTCCATGCCGCATTAAATTATAGCTTGGCTCTATTACTAGTGTTCCACCTTTTTAAATGCAAGCCATTTCCAGGTTTCTGAATTTCCAGGTTTCTGAATTTCCAGAGGAAATGTTTTATATTTATGCATTGAATTTAAAAACACACACACACACACACACACATACACACACACACACATACACACACACACACTGTCCGCTGTATAATTCCTTTCAATATTGTCTACATATGCTATGGTTGCTTGGTGTACGACATTTTTAGAGACAGGGATTTATGTGCAGCTATATGACGGGATTCGACAAGGTTAGCTGATGGACGGCCATAATCTGCCCTCTTTCATTCAATAATACCAAAGCTACTATCCATATCAAGGAAATACACAATATAATAATACCCTCTCTTGAATTCAAAACTTAACTTTTTCTAAGGCTTTGAAGCTTGGTATGGATCTATCACTCCAAAATTTCGATCATTAATACCACTTATTTGCTTAGGTTAATTCTCACTCAGTTTATCTCATACTTTTGATCTTTTGGGTGTCTCCGTAATAGTAATATCGTTTGCACACGGAAACATTGACTCTCCTTATTTCAATCAACCAAGATGTCGTCCACATACAGTAACAATACTAACGGTTCGCGAGTAAAAAAAAAAAACAAAAACAAAACAAAACAATAATTTGATTGTTTAGCTTAAATAGTTAATTTCGCTTAGTAAACTTGTGTTCTAATGTTTATTGATACACGTGTAAATTTTTGTTTTTCAGTTTTCTGCAATCGATTCCATATGCACACTTTAATTGAAGACACAAGGAATATTACTTTTTTAATATCCGGAAAAATATCCCGTAATTTTCGGAGTGAGTAAATTGGATTTGACATTCATTTACTTCCACAAGTCTTTAGGGAAATGATTGAAGAAAACCTGAAGTATTACTGAAAACTCATTACACAACCATCGGAGAAGAGAGATAATAAAATTTTGTTAAGGTTTATTATTCAGAGTAGCAAGATGCTCGATGTGACGAGGCAGCTCCGCATGTCTTATTATTGGTTCGAGCAATTTTATGCAATTTATCTTCGCCAATAAAGCCCTGGATGAAAACATTACAGCTTAGTCATCTATTTCGACTATATAGTGAAGGGTCATTGAGCATTCGTAAAATAGAAAGCGAAACAAATCCGTTGGTTCTTTATTGCTTACTGTTTCATTTTTGTGTTACACGCAGTCATTAGTCTGCGATTATTCTGGGACACCACCATATGAGTGTTTTAGTCGATCATGGCTATTTCACTACTTATTTCAACATAGTATTTCTCGAATGACTAAGTTAAGTTTTTGACGTATAGGAATGCACTTATGGACAGCATTTTACAGCGATTTACACACATAAACACACACCCGTACACACACACACACACGCACACACACGCACACACACACATATATACATACATATATACATACACGTGCATATATACATACACGTACATATATATATATACATATATATTTATACATCTATACATATTTGTGTATGGATATATGCATTTATGTATGCATGTAAGTATACATGGTCGGGCCGTTGATGACGAAACCGGTAATAGTTCCAAGCCTGCTTGGTAAAGAAGGTGGTCTTAGCAGTACACCGTACAGGACGAAAAAGAAAATCTCTCAAGAGGCAGATCATCTCAATAGAGTCAACGGCCATTCAACATTTTGGAGTGATTGAGCCCTAGTCTTTGATTAGACATCTTACTAAGCGCTTACAAAGCTCACTTATATAAATTTTCGCTAATGAAGAGGAGCTCCTAAGTCATCACTTAATCTGAATACGGTTTTAACGGTGATCACATGACTGGGGAGATAGTAAAAGGATATCTTAAGCTGAAGACCTGCTTCAAATACTTGCATTGAAGTGCACTCCGCTAAAGATACTCAATGGTTCCGTTGTAATTTTATAATGGGCGGACGGGAGATTTTATTACATAAATACAGGCCAATTTTCAGATACCTCCTTCGACATACACGTCCAATTTTCAGGTACATATTTTAACATACACGGCTTGAGTTAACGAGAACAATAGTAGAAGATACTCGCTCAAGATGTCGTAGAATAGGATAGAACCCGAACCTCAGTGTATCATCTGGTATTTCGTATGCTACAGAAAGAACGAAGTTCAATTGACTTTATCACTTATGCTTAATTATTGAATGTTTCATTTTTGCTTCTGAAGTTTTAAATTTTTCTCAAGGTCATTCTATTCACAATGGCATGTGCTAATTGAGCATGGAAATACAAAGCAAGTTGTATGGAATGTAAAATATAATGTGTTTACATACATATATATAGAATGCAACAGAATTCCTTTTAGATATTGTGGACATTAACAGTATAAAAATATATACTTAAATATTGACTACAAATGCACAGAAAGAATTCATTTGCTATATTTACTTACCTTTTTTTTTATATTAACGTCGACTTAATATATTTTTAGTTTAGGTAACAGAATGGAAAGTTTTTAGCTGGTATTTCATTCGTCAATCACAGAACGATGAAAGGCATTCACTTTAGAGGCATTTACATTTTGACTTTAAAATGTTATGAAATGAAATCCTGGTGTAGGCAATTTTACATTATGTAACATCAATATTAGATATACACACCCGCGCACGCACACACACAAACATAACACAGAGAGACACCGATACAGACACAGACACACAGAGACACACAGAGACACAGACACACACACACACAAACACACACACACACACACACACACACACACACACACACACACACACACACACACACACACACACATACACAAATGTCGACATTGCCACAAACATAATTCAACTGAACTGTACAATCAATAAGCTGCGTTTCGATAAAATTCTTATCTCAAACGCATCAATGTAACAAACACAAACCATCTGAACAACACCAAATATATAAGAATAATGTTTGTAATGTCAGTTCGGTGCCCAGTTTGGAAACTAATATTTTGTCCGTAGGAGAAAGGAAAAGTAAATATCATATAATGGAAGTAAACATAAAATAGAATAAAAGTAAAGCAATTATCTTGATCAGTGCAAGAAATGTTAAAATATACTATCAAAGTCAGGGGTCTTTTTTGTGTTTTACTTTAAACGAGTAAGACTGCGTTGCTTAAGATATCAGGAACAAGATTTACGAAGAAGATAGTCGTCCGCTTCTAGAAAAGCAGTAATTGTTTTCAGATGAAATATTGGTTAAGTTTAAAACAAATAAAACAGTTTTTATATGACATAGTAGTTGTCTCTTAAATTCTGCATTATTTGACATATTCGCTATGCTATACTGAGAAACATATCTTTTTTTCTCTTGTATATATGACTGTACAAAACATACTCATATATCTATATATGTATGAATTTCAACTTAGATTAACTTAGATATGTTCAGGCCAAAATTGGACCAAGCCATGTATTACTTAATAGTACTACCTGATCGAACTGGTAAGCCATTAAGTCGTGTTCTCTGGCATCATACCAATTCAAGTAGATATTTGTTGTTGACTGAAATGCAGCCAAGTATTAATGGCTTGTTTTGTATCCCTTGAAGAAATTTGTCCAGAAATCGTTTGGACATAACAGAATGTTTTTCTTCTTTGATTTGTTATGGGTTAAAAGTAGACTGAGCAGGGCTTGTAGAGTAAAAGTAACTGTATTGCAGTATATTTATGTGTTGTGCGCCTGATTTGTGTAGCGGACGAATGGTAAAGTTTTTAGACGTGGATGAATTTTAAACTTGATGTTAAGGTAGTTTAAGCACTGCTTGTGTCATATTCTCCATATTGTGAAAATGTTATAGCAGTCACGGCGACATTGGAGATGAGAGTGTTTCAATTTTGAATGTGGTCTCAATAGTCAAGATCAGTCATGCCATATAATTTTCTTTTTTATAATTGCTCTCTAGTGTGCCTCAGTTCTCATAATGTTTTGTTTTAGTATGAGGAGCGCACAAGTGACAGTAATATTATTAGTGTGACCGTACAAAGGAGGGGAACACAAGCATGACACTGATGTCTGGCTCTCTGAAACGGAAAGTTCTGAGGATCTATGAGCGGATCGTGAGAGCTATGTTAACATTATTGATAATGTGAGCACCCCAGATGAGGCTGTTTTTAACAATTACTCCAAAGTCTCCAATATTATTTGATGCCATGAGTGTTTCCAAATTAAATAAGTCTAAATTTTCCCTCATTTAATGACATGCTGTTTTTACCAGCCCGTTGACATAAGCATGTAGATCAGACTGGAATTTTGTTCGGTCTTTTCCACTGGTAAGCTTTTGAAAATTGGTGTCATCTGCGAATATATTTATTTTCCTGTGCATGATAACATTTGAAATGTTATTTATATTGATTATAAAGGGAAGTGAGACACATAATCCCTCGAGGAACATCATTGGTGACTTTTGCTGAGCTTAGGTGGATTCCATTGATCATACCATGTTGGGTTCTGTTAGCCAGGAAATACTTGATCCCGTGCTGTAATTTTCCATGAATTCCGATGTCGGATAATATTACGGGATATTGTGGGTGACATTGCTGAAGGATTTGTTGAAGTCAAGATATACAACATCAGAGTTTGAGTCCCTCCCAAAACTTAAGGATGTCATTAAAGTTGTGTAGAAGATATGTTAGGTTGTTTTTGATGCAACGAAAGCTATGTTGGTTGGAAGTTCAGAGATTATTGCATTCCAGCGATCAGTTATTCTTCATCTCATCATCATTTCAAATATGTTGGAGAGTGAGATTGGGTGATAGTTAATACTGTGTAACGTGTTTTCGTTTTCGAAAACTGTGATGACAAAATGGGATAAAGATATTTGGCTATGCAACCTGAGTCTAAAAACTTTTTACAAAGTCATCAGGACACTAGCACTGAATCAATCGAGGTCTGTTGCAGAATAATGATTGGTTTTGTTTAATGCTACAATGATGTCTGACGAGGTGAAAGTTATGTCGGAGATGATATTTTGGGGGATAATTTCATTATTAACCTCGGTGGGAAGACAGAGCGATATTGTTTCAGTATGATCTCAGTCATTTCTTCAGCATCCTGTGAGAGAATGTTATCTATCAGCGTTCCTATGTTTGTTGACAAATGAGCAAAACAATTTCAGTTATGTTTGATTATTCAATAACAAATATTCTTTAGAAGCCCGTTGCTTGTTGATTTATGCTTTCATGCCGTTCTGCAAATGTTATTGTTTCAACTCAAGTGTTCTTATTTTGTTTGATTGCGGATGATTTAGGTTGTAGTATTTTAACTGATTAATTTTTTTATGGAGTCTTTTGATATTCTGATAAGTGTTTTGTTGTCTCTTGGGAGCCTACTTGTGTTTGTGTTTATGAGTGTTGTTGGAGTAGTGTTATGAAGATGTATTAGTGACAGTGTACTCAAATCACTGCCAAGTTGCTCAAATATCAGAAAAAGTGTGAATGAACGATCAGTCATCAAGCAACAGATCATAACTAATTACTCACCATTCTGCTTCGTAAAGATCGAGGTGCACTGCCGTGACACATACGTATTAGATGCACTGCCGTGACATATACATACATACATACATACATACATACATACGTACATACATACATACATATATGTATATATTTATGTATGAGGAAAATAAGACAAGGTAGAAAATGCTAAAATAATTTTATCATGAACAATATTTTAGTACCGGTTTCAGTCATTGCGACTTTTTCAACTTAGAGTAAAGTATGAAAAGCAATTAAATTGTGGAAAAATTTTCCATAGTTTTCAAATGCAAGGGACATTTTCCTTTTATCTGCTTACCTCTGTCTCACTTTTTTTGCTCTTGTGGGTTCTAGGTAGTTAGCAGCAG
>NC_068981.1:42263163-42263582 GCF_001194135.2 Octopus bimaculoides
ATATATATATATATATATATATATATATATATATATATATAGATAGATATATATACATATACACAAATATATACAGACATGTATGTATGTATATCTATCTATCTATATATATATATATAAATACGCATATACATATGTATGTATACTTGAATCTACAAACTTGGAGAAACAAATTAGAGCCATAATTTAGACGATTATAGTATATAGGACACGAAAAATTTGTAAGAATTTCAGTAACTACAAGTGAATACATGACCCTTTTATCTACAACTTTACCATTGAGTAGATGGGCGGTCAGATAGCAATTTAAATCTCCAAGCAAGAATAAAGAGAGAAATGGGTGCGTATGTCATGTATACATATATGTAGATGCAGATACTTGTTATATATACACACACACGCACGTAAGCACACACACA
>NC_068981.1:42263592-42264272 GCF_001194135.2 Octopus bimaculoides
CCCTATATCTCTCTCACACACACATACACGCGCGCGCAACACACACATATAAAAGGGTAAAGATCCCATCAGTCATGAATGACCATGAGATTGCACCTAAAAAGTTCCCCTCCTAGGCACTAGTGCGGGCAAGATTATCTATGAATGACCAGAAGTCACCTATCTATACCAGTGTCCTTCTCTATGCCAACGATGTTATCCAAGGAAAAGGCGAAGGCAGATACAGCTTCGCACCTGTGATGTCGCAACTCGTTTCTACAGCCCAGTGAACTGGAGCAATATGAAATAAAATATCTTGCTTAATATATGTATATAGTCAATCCAAACAAGAACAAACAAGAACAAAACAGCAACGCGAGGACGTGGTACAACTACTATGTTATTGGATGCTCATGAAAGGAAAGAAAAGAAAGAGGATTTCACGTTTCGAGCGGAGCTCTTCATCAGAAATATAGAAAAAGTCCAAAGCAGGGAAGACATAGAAAGAAAAATCGCCAACGATACTCACGCGGTCACATAGCGCGGCTGTGTGGTAAGAAGCTTGCTTCCCAACAACATGGTTCCGGTTTCAGTCCCACTCTGTAGCATTTTGAGGGAGAGTCTTCTACTATAGCCTCAGACCAACTATAGCCTTGTGAATCGATTTGGTAGACGGAGACGGAAAGAAACCCGTCGTATAT
>NC_068981.1:42264903-42266732 GCF_001194135.2 Octopus bimaculoides
TATATATATATATATATGAGAGAGAGAGGCAGGACAAAATATTTCATTTTGCAATATACTACCACGTATATTATAGGTTTACAAGTCAATATTGCGTCTTACCATGTGCTAGTAGTGCGATATGTTCTCCTTTAAGTCTAACTCTATAGAATCTCTATAGAATTCAGAGGTACCATGGGAAATTACTACATTTTGTAAAGAAATACGTCCACGTAAACGATTGATCGAAGATAGAAAAATAGGTAATGGCTGTATATGCATATTTCAAGGGTTATTGTCCTTTCATCTTCTAAACTTGTAATATATTTGGTAGAATATTAGGGTTGCAAAAGAACGGTCGTGTTCTTGCCGGCAATTGATATGTGCATACCAGTTGCCAGGAGTGTTTCTAATACGCAAATTGGTCGAACCAATTGTGTTAGACCGCTAAACTTACAGGGCATTTATGCAATATGTCCGTGGATAGTTGACGGGTTGGATGTAGTGCTGATGAAAGGACAATAACACTTGAAGTATGTATATAGGCCCATTACGTTGTTTAAATATATGTATCTGTTTACGAAACGTCGTAATTTCTTGTGCTAGCTCTAAATTCTATAGAAAATCTATAGAGATAAGCTTAAAAGTGAACACACACACACACGCACTGCGACATACATTACAATAAAGTTGTATGCGTAGGATTTCACTTGGGGTGTATTTTTAAACAGAAGTTGAACGTAAGTTTATTATACATGCATACACATTGTCATATATATATATAAACTGAAGTGGCTACAGCTATAGGCGTACTTCTCATCGAACACAAGGTCATAGTCTACTTGAGTGCTTCTATAGTGTTTTTTTTCTTTTAGTACCAGATAGAATAACTAAGAATATATATAAAGACTTACAGAATAGTTTGGGGAATAATGTAGCTACTTCAGCAATGTTCTGGTTGGCTGACAGTTGATTTGGGCAAGATAATATACTAGTTATTTGGAAGATGGAAAATGAATATGAAATGCTTCATTAGAGATACGTAAGGAAATCATCAAGCTGAGAGCAAAGAACTTATTCCAGTAAGTATTGAGCAAAATAGTTGCAGCCTAAATTGAAGTGGCTACAGCTATAGGCGTACTTCTCAGCGAGTACAAGGTCATAGTCTATCTGAGTGCTTCTATAGTTTTTGTCTTTTAGCACCAGATAAAATAACTAAGAATATTGCATTCCCCGAAGAACTGCTTTAGACATTGGCAAAAAGTTACTCGCTTTAAACATTCTTTTAAGCGTAAGTTATGTGAATTAGAAGAATATTGTTTTCAAAGAATAATGCTTTTCTGGAAAATATATTTTAAAAATGGAAGAGAAATTTTATAATATTTTCCTTATAAACTTGTTCGTCTATTTTGTGTATTTTTATGAAGCTCAACTTCATAAAAGAACTACATTAGGGAACGCCTTTATTTAACAATTCTGAGTGAATCAACATAACTGGATCAACCGAATATTTCGAAAATCTTTTTAAGACAAGTTATTCAAAATATAGTGAATTTGTATGGTTGTATTTATTTTAGTTCTGAAAAAACTCGGAAAATGCTGGGTACTACTACTACTACTACTACATATTAATATAGATGTGTGTGCGTGTCTGCAGAACTGAATTTGTTTGTCAATGCTTGCAACACTGCAGTGAACTCAACTTGATTAATGGCGGTATAGATTATTATTTAGACCTGGAAACCTTGGGTAGCTGCATTTACAAGATTTATGTTTTTTTATTAAAAGATTATCTTTACTCTCCTAGCAGCTCGAATGCTTTGCTACTTATTGAAGCATTATCATATAAT
>NC_068981.1:42268777-42273232 GCF_001194135.2 Octopus bimaculoides
TATATATATATAGTATTTGTTGCAAAAAATTATTTGATGAAAGGAATAGATTTCTTAAAATTTCATTTTCTCAAATATTCATTAACTGGGGCGGATTCAATGCTATTGACTTTATTAAGAAGAATAAATTAATATTACAACATGCATAAGATTTTCTACTGGTATGTAGCATAAAGGAACTAAAATATCCATTATCATCTACCGGGTTAACAGAATCAGATTAACGAATAGATATTTAAAATTAAGAATTTTGTATCCACCGAAGTTTTAAGAATAAACAAAAGAAAACCGACATGTGATGAATATTCCTATGTTTCTTGTTACTTTCTCTTACAAAATCAATTGCAGTCGCCATTGAAAAGAAAGGAAAAGAATCCAAGGCTTTGTGGAATTTATTTAGTTTCACCACGTTAATTGGTTCTAAAATCCGACTATATTCCAATTACCTCTGAAGAACGCTTTAATCTACATAATACTGTAAGAAAAGTGAGAAGAAGCAGTTTCAACCTCATTTTGTAGTCTCCTTTTAGATGTTAATTTAACATAATAATGTTTGAATGCGCTCTGTGTTATGAAACGACTTTTCCTTTAAGAAATACTCTCATTTCTTGCAATGCCTACTTAAAGCTGAAACTAATAATTCTCTAAGGTAGTAGAGGGTTAAACAGAGAAGTCCTCACAAAATATTTCATTCCTCTACACGACATTTCTGACTTGGCAGAAAACCTAATTCAACACCTGCGCGTTGTATACTATAATATTATAGTCTACTACAGCAGATAAATATATCTGCGGAGTGTGCAAATTATTACACATCTTTATTCCCATCGGTACCCACAATTATTCTATAGATTTTATACTCAAACTTTTACAATCCCCCTGTAGCTACTCTTAGCCTTTTCCTTCTTTCTCTCTCCTAATTCTCGTCTCCTTCTCTCTCTTCCCTTGCCACTATTCTAGCCCTCCAATACCTTTTACTACTGCTAATGTTTATTGTTATACATGCACACAAATACTGATTACCACCAGAATATTGATTAGAAAGGAATTAAGTATGATAATGAAAAATCATCATCTTCATTATCATCATCATCTTTATTATCGTCGTTGAGTCCTGTGATGATGATGATGATGATGATGATGATGATGATGATGATAATAATAATAATAATAATAATAATAATAATAATAATAATAA
Source organism: Octopus bimaculoides (assembly GCF_001194135.2). Classification (NCBI taxonomy): domain Eukaryota; kingdom Metazoa; phylum Mollusca; class Cephalopoda; order Octopoda; family Octopodidae; genus Octopus; species Octopus bimaculoides. Next base: position 42,269,976 of record NC_068981.1, read on the forward strand.
TAATAATAATAATAATAATAATAATAATAATAATTAGGGATGAGAAAATGTTTCCGCTGTGCTGCTTCTGCAATAAAGTGGATGAAACCATTGGCCACATCACGAACGAATGTCCTAGACCTGCCCCAAATCACTACAAGTTGCGGCGACATGATCAGGTAGCGAAAATGCAACATTGGAAACTGAGAAAAGTGGGGGCTAGAGAGAGGCAAGAGATTGTATGAGCACACACTGCAGAGAGTGGGGGAGTCGAGGAATAGCAAAATCCTCTTCCAAACAGATCAGGAGCTAGAGTATAACAAACCGGACCTGGTTGTGGTTGACAAAATGCACCATATGCACTTTATAGTTGATGCTGCATTCCCCTTTTACCCACGAATTGTCTTCACCTTGCATTCCTTTAGGAACGCATTACGTTCACTTTTGTGGATTCGGTCACCATTGTGTTGACGTCAATATAATAATAATAATAATAATAATAATGATGATGATGATGATGATGATGATGATGATGATGATGAGGATGAGGATGATGATGATGATGATGATGATGATGATGATGATGATGATGATGATGATGATGAAGATGTCTTTCAATTTTATTTTTATTCATTACAATTTTTATCTGTTCTCCGTTTTCTGGATGCTCCTGATAATGCATCATGCACACCACACGAAAACATAATAACGGGAAGCTCTAGTTACAACAGAAAAGAAGCAAAGTTTTGTTTAATACAGAAGACATCACGGTAACAATTTTGGAAAACTATGTGGTACACAATGATGATTGACTGATATTTGCGACAAGAGATATCGAAGAAGTCATTGAAAACTGAATGATTTCAAGAATAGAAAGAAGAACGACAGAACAAATTGCTAAAAAGAGCAGCAAATAGAATATATTGAAAATTCAGAATGATGGCTATATTTAATCTATGAAAACTTAAAACGGAAACTGAATCAGTAATTAGAACCACTCGGGAGCAAATTATTTATATGAATTCGATAAACACAAAAATTGATAAAAGCATAGATAGTAAACGAAGAAATATGGGAAAGCAGACAAAAATATTACCCATCTTCTAGGAGAGTGCTTTGAGCTACCAGATAAAGAATATGAATGGAGGTGCGAGTGTGTTGAGGAAAATGTCTTGAGACATTTGTAGATCTGAAGATCTGAAGTATGAATACAAGCCAGGAACCACCAGAGTGAATGATAATTTCAAATTTTATATGAGTTCTCCATTGATACTGATCATACTATTGAATTAAGGAGACGATATGTGATCGTGCAGGAGGGGAAGTACAGACAGTGTAAATCAAAAATTTTGCAATCCTAAAATGATAATAGACTGGATATAAAAGAAACCGAGAAAATCGATAGATATCAGGATCATATAAGATAGATGAAGAGATTACGGAACACTAAGAAGAACATCTTTCCTGGCGTAATTGACGCCTAGCAGTATGCCCGAAGTAATATTTAAGGGGATGAAGAAACTGGAATTGACATACGTATTGCCTGCTTGCAGAAAAGTGCCATTCTGTATTCTAAAAAATTTTCTTGCAATTTGAGGAGTCATGTTCTCACTAAACCTGAGCACAAATCTCTGCTATAACAATAACAATATTCTTTTTTGATTTAGGCACAAGACTAGCAATTTTGTGCGTAGATGAATTAGCTAATCCCATCGAATCAAGGCCTCGGTTGCTAATCATTTTATCAATCACAAATGGATAGAAGTCAAAGTCGGCATTGTGATTTGAACTCAGACGTAAAGTGTAGGAAGAAAATTAGATGCCCTATCTACTCTACCAGTTTACTTCAAATCATATTTTAGTATTCCACGCTCCTGGATACAAGAGACACTGTACATAAGCAAAGCAAATCCAAACCAACTAAATACAGTATTCATTTCAAGTCAAACTAGAAAATAGTAACATCACTAAAAGGTAAAGAGGAAACAGTTAAATACGGTATTGTGCTCAAAAGGAATGAAATCAGCCAAGAAAAGATGCATAATACACCTAACCTTTAGCCCAGCTCTGGTACAACATAGACCTATTGAAGAAATCCATTGCTAGAAACAAATACAATGGCCTTGCTATAAACCATCTTCAAATAGGCGAGTTGAAATATTTACAAGGAGTTGTACCTGATTGAAAAATCTCCACCATATTGTTCATAAATTCAACCGAATCATAAACTTTGAAAATGGGGTACAACAAATGTGTGAAAGCTGATAGAAGACTGGTAAAAATTAACTATAGACAATTAAATGAAATATTGATAGCGAAATCTAAGCATTAACTCTGAAACAAACATAGAAATACTTCGGACCAGATGAAACTGATATAATACAACAGACTGATACGAATGATAAAATTAGGAAAGAGAACTATAGAATAGTGAGACTGAACCTGAACTCAATACTAGAAACATAATAGGAGTTATATACGCTTCAGCTGTAAGTTTCAACATAAAGTAGAACTTATGGGAAATAACAAAATCATAGATACAAAAAAAAACCCCAACAAAAACAGGGTAACTTCTGACAGCGTTGCTAACCAACCACGCTAAGCTAATATAGATAGACTATACTTTTAAATAGAAAAATCTACGCAGTAAAAAATACTGAGGAAAGATGGAGAACTAAAAGCATAATCAATCCTGCCATAGTCGTTGGAGAAGTGGAACCAAAGAGAAAAACAACAATGATCCAAAAGCTCTGGGTTAAAAGCAAACACAGAAGATCTGGTTCTAGCTATAGAAAACCAATACCTAACTTGAAAAAGCTACACAAATAAAATAACGAAAAATGTTAAAATCAGGTGCATGTTATATAACCAGTACAACGAGACGTTTGACCTCATCATTTCCGACTGCTGAATTCTTGCAAAGTCTGAGTACATAAAGCATTAGAAACGAGTCAGTATCCTTGTGTCCACTGGGATGAATATCAACGTATCGAGATTAAAACGTATAAGAAGTGGTATTAACATATACTAAAGAGGGTAGATGAAAATCATCTGACCACAGTCACTCAGGACATGAGCATCCAAACTGAAAAGGAAATCAAAACAACTCTTAAGGTATAAAGATAATAATAATAATAATAATAATAATAATAATAATAATAATAATAATAATAATAATAATAATAATAATAATAATCATAATCATAATAATAATAATAATAATAATAACAACAACAATAATAATAATAATAATAGTGGCTCCCGTGGCTTTTGATGCA
>NC_068981.1:42273242-42276744 GCF_001194135.2 Octopus bimaculoides
GATGTTATGTGCATCACTGATTACGAGCAGGAGTAGTGGAGGAGCATCATAGCCATATGTTGAGAGGAATTCTTTGGGGTTTGGATAATTCCCCTCTGGAAATATGGGTGTTTTGTTCACCATCCTTAAAACAAACTTTATTCAAGGACCTTTTGAGCAGGATAGGCTACTCAACTTGAAAAAATTCTAACTGGGCCTCACCTGCAAGATCATGTGCTGTTTATCGTGATATAAGATCACCGTGTTGTGCACATGTGGTTGTGATGCATGTGCCTGGTGTATCCTTATCAGACGGGTAGTCATGATGGGTATATTGGGCTTCGTATAATTGCAGTCAAGAAATCGTATTGAAGCAATAAATTCGAGTGGAGGACCTTTAATCAGATATGGAGTTGGAATTATAGACTGGACCAGAAAACGACAGAAAATCTAGAAGGTTGTTGACAATGTATGGATTCCACCCGACAGCTGATATCAACCGGCTGTTCTTGAGAAGAGACCAGAGTGGAAGAGGCTGAATAGCAGTAGAAGAATGTGTACAAGTGGAAAGAAAAAGCCTAGTAGAATATTTACAGAGCAGCACAGAAAAACTACTAAAGACAGTGAAAAAAAAAAAAAAAAAAAAAAAAAAAGGTAATGAAGCGCTTAATAGGAGAAAAGGACAAGAATGAAATACAAAGAGAGCACGTCAAACAGCTTGAAGAGAAATCTCTGCATGGCCAATTTTGGAGAAAGATAAATAATTTCTGCAAGAATGATAATTTCTGCATGCTTAATGAAATTGACAACAAAAAATAAATACGATTGAAACAAGAGAGACAAATATCATGGAAATACAACTTAGCAGCACGGAAGTGCCTAAAGTCAGAGAGTTTCTTAAACAGAAACCCCTTAAAAAATTGCTAAAAATTTATCAGTTCTTGAAACAAAACGATCATTTCTTCTCCGACAGCGGAGAGCTCTAAGTTGTCGCCCGACCTGTTCAAAATAGTCACAAATAATCTCCCATACATCGCACCCAATAGTGTTAAGAAGAAAGAGACACATTGGATAATCTAATTTTACATACATCTAAGAAGACTATATATTTACAGGCTGGAATGCCTTAGACTATAGAACTGTTCAATGAAGACAGGGTCTAAGATTAAGCAACACCAGCTACTAATAAAGGCCAAGCAACAACATAAACTAAAAAGTAAACATACAGAGTCTTAAACCCCTAAAGTAGGTTTTGGAGTGGAGTTCAGCGATTGTTCAAAAGCAAAAATTACTGAACAATAAACCTCCCAAACCATTGTACACTGAAACGCTATAAAAAGTCCTATGATCAATCCCAAAATGCGATTGTGTAAGATCAAACAATTTACGGGATTGTAAACATAAAATGCATGTTTATTAAAAGAGAAATATTCTAAACACTCTCTCTCTCTCTCCCCATTCCTTTCGTTACTAGTGTTAGCACATTTAACCAGTATAGTAAACCAGACTGGATACACTCTGGGATGATGATCAATTATCTTTAGTATATGGATGATACTAAGTTTTGTGCTCTAAAAGTCAAACATGTGGAAACATTTGCTTACAGTGTACGATAAGGAAAATCAATAAGGAAATCAGTATAAAATTTGAGTGAGAAAAATGCGTCAAAGCAACATTGAAAAGAAGGAAATGAATAAAAATCGCTAATAGCATGTTAGATAAAGAACCACTGAGAAACAGAAAATACTTTAAATTATTCAAAAGTGAATGAACATGGTTATTAAAGAGATAGACAATGAAACACACATAGCAAGGAAAAGACAAGGAAGAAATACCGACTATTTGCATTAATAATTAAAACAGCACTAAATGCTAAACATATGATAGATGTTATCAATAATTTAGTTGTTTCAACAATAAGGTATAGTTATATTTCCAACTGGAAGTCATATAAATTAACAAAATTAGAAAGAGAAGCAAAGAGAATAATGACTGCATGTGGAATCCACATAAAATTTATATTAACCACAAACAAGGAGGTATAGTTTTTTTTCCAATTAGGTAACCATTAAACATATTTACAATAAGATTGTAAAAATATCTGGTAATGAGTAAAGGAACACTAAAACGAATAGCAATAACAAGTGAACAAAATAGCAACTAAAGCAACAACTCTGCTCTATCATCTAGGAAGTCAATACATATAAAACAGTGTTTCAAGTTGTAGGGATTTTATGAAGCGAAAAAAGAAAGAACAACACGAGATTTAAAACTTGTTTACACGAAAGTCGCTAATAAAATATACGCAACTGCAAAAGGTGATTATTGTAAGTTTGAAATAATGGAGAATGAATCTAGTACATTGCTTTTGACCTTGCCCCAATTTAAGCCACAAATCGAAATATGTAAACACAGACGACAAAGTTGGGAAACACCGATATCGTTATGGAAGATGTACAGATGTTAAAAACGCAAAGCAGAGAGACTATCTAAATATAGAATCCTGGTAGTAGAGTTAAATAGAATGTGTGAAGTGAAAATTGAAACAATACTCATTATGCAAAACTGAAATTGGGAGTGATAAAACTATACCATTTATCGTTTGTTTTCTACCTTTACTTGTTTAAACTTCAAAAAGATGAAAAGCAACCTCGACCACCGCAAAATTTGAGCCTGGAACGTAAAGACGGGCAAAATTCTGCTCAGTATTTCGTTAGCTCGCAATAATAATAATAATAATAATAATAATAATAATAATAATAATAATAATAATAATTGTAGTGTTTTTAGTAATATAAAACCGGAAACAGAGGCTCTAATATGTGCTGCCCAAGTGCAAGCAATAACAACAAACTACATAAAATACAGGATTGACAACACTGCAGAAAGTGATAAGTGCAGAATCTGTGGACAAAACGGTGAAACCGTATGGCACATTACCAGCCAATGTACGCCATGAGCCCAGAAGGAATATAAGAGACGCCACGACAATATAGCCAGGCTTGTCCATTCGCCACTCTGCAACAAATATGAACTTAGCAGAGGAAAAATTGATACGACCACAAACCTGAAGGCATCGTCGAAAATAGAAATACAAAGATCCTATAGCATTTTATGATCCAGTGCGACCATGAGATAGAGAATAGGAAGCCGGACATAGTTATAATAGAGAAAGAAAACAAACGATGCTGGATCATAGATATAGCATGCCCAGCTAACAACAAGGTATGCGATAAGGAAGAATGAAAAGTTGGGAGATATGACAGGTTAGCTTGGAAGGTTAAGCAGTTGTGGTCGATGAAAAAGGTAGCAGTAGTACCTATAATTGTCGGTGCCCTGGGAACAGTGAGCAAAAATCTCGAGAAGTAAGTGGGACAAATAGGGGCTGCAATAAGGGTGCTGGTTTTGCAGAAAACAGCACTTCTTGGAACTGCTCGAATACTCCAGAAGGTGCTCGAAAAATAAGAGGTGTTGCCTTAGTTCGCTGGTAGTGAACAGCTGACACTGTAGTACATCTCCAGTG
>NC_068981.1:42277039-42280849 GCF_001194135.2 Octopus bimaculoides
ATATATATATATATATATATACAGCTATGTGTGTGCATACATATTCCTATATGCACATTCTGGCACTCACATGCACATACATAAACACACACTCGCACACAAACATATAACAATTTTATCTACCACATAGGTATATGAACACGCACAGAAGAGTACATTAGCAGATAATCATAGGCACATATAGAGAAAAGGATTCGTATACATACATAAAATATGCATAGGAATATGTATCTCTCACTTTTACGGCTCACATTCAGGCTATATCCCATTTTCCGATTTTATTATCTTCACTTTAACTTATACATACATGCTTTCATGCATGCGGACACATATATACAAATACATAAAGTGTGTGTGTGTGTATCGTATATACCTATAAATACATATATAATGCACATATATACATATATATCCATATATACATACATGTTTTCTTCACACCCACCCACACGCAAATGTATATATATATATATATATATATATATATATATATACACCCACCGCGTACAAGCACATACATGAGCACATGCATGCAGAATCACAAAGCATACGCCCAAACATATTACGTTTGCATTTTTATATCTGCGTATAAGAATCAGTGAAACTATATGTATAGGGATGTGTTTGAATAGATGTCTGCATCAATCAACGTTTAGACATGATATACATGACGCAAACACTGGAACTGTCAAATTTGTATGAAATATTGATCGAATATTTACGCTACATGATCAAAACTGGTTCAATAATTCATTCCTGTTTATCAAGAAGTTTAGTTTGATTTTACTCGGTATGTAACAATGTTTGTCGTTCAGCTTTAAACATAACACATTTAGTCACGATGCGAGATTGAAAATGATATGATATGTAAATAGATAAAGAAATGTTCTGTATGTGTTTCCCTCCCACACCCTCAAGTAATTTGGGTCTGTAAATCATATTTATCGCACCAATTTTATTGTTGTTGCAGTCCTTTTGTTTTGCGAATTTCGAAATGTTATTATGGTGTTTTTGCTGTTAATAATTTTTGTTGACGCTTTCAGTTGTAACTGTTTCCTAGGCACCTCCTCAAATCCAAAAATTACGCCTATTACATACGCAACATATAATTTAGTAAATGCTAGAGTTGTAAACATACAGCTAGATAATTGCATATAAATACAAACCTACATACATAAATACTAACAAGCATGCATACTTGAATATAGATATAACCTTCTATGTACATATAATATATATTTATGTATTTTCATAAGTTGAGCACCTGCAATTCTGTGGATTGGTATTTAGACAGGCGTGAGTAACTTTCCTGTCATTTCATTAAGTGTGTATTAATATTTCCCTATATTCTTAGTAGTCTGAAGTTGATTGGGTACTAAGTAAAGTTACCATTGCTGGGGTTTTCACATAGAATTGTTTTTCTTCATGTATTGTCAGGTTTCTTGGGTTTATTTACATAATTCTATAAGCCAGTAATTTTTTATGCATGTTCTGATAAATTCCCATTGATTAGGAGGAAATTTGATGAAAATTATATCTTCTATGTGATTAAAAGGCAGAAATTGTTTTGGCGAAAAAGTGCATGCAAATTCTGAGAGGTTATTCCGAATAGCAATATAAATACATATATGTGCACACATGCATCCACACTTACAATGCACATATGCATGGACGTACCTGCATAGTAAATACATGTATATATATGGTAGACCCGTAAAAGATCTTCCTTCAACTAATTCACGTCAAACTCGGCCTCATGAAAAACTTCGTAAAAACAATGATACACGATGGTTGTGGCTTCCAGTACCTAAAGGTAAAATTTGGTGCAGAGAAAATTGACGCAAAACTGAAAGCAAGTATTTCCATTGGTCCCGAGATCAGAGAATTGATATCTGATAGCAAATTCAGAGGTAAACTGAATCCAATTGAGCTGACGGCGTGGGATTCATTCGTGTTAGTTGTATAGAACGTTCTTGCAAATCATAGAGCTGAAAACTATGCTGATTTAATAAACAACATGCTAAGAGCACATGAAAGAATGAGGTATCGAATATCCCTTAAAATGCACTTTTTGCATTCTCATCCCAATTTTTTTCCAACGAATCTTGGTGCCTTTAGTGATGAGCATGTTGAAAGGTTCCAGCAAGCCATATCTGAGATGGAAACGTGGCATCAACGCCCGTTCAATCCATATTTGATGGGTGACTGCTGCTGGTTCCTACATCAGGAGACCAGTACGACGCATAATCGCAAGAGCAAGCGTCTTAAACATTTCTGAGCTGTGCATATTAAAAATAAAGTGAGTATTCTCTTAACATAAATATAGCATGTACCATTATATTTGCCTTGAGCATAAATTTACTACATATTCTACTAATATAGTATTATAATAATTATTTACCTTGAAATTAACTATTTCTGATTCTAATACAGTATTAATATATAATAATGCGCATAACTCAAAATCTTGACGTGCTACAGCAACTTTGAGTTTAGATTCGGAATCAGCGTATTCGATTTAGTTTAGTACAGCACTATTTGTCTGGGTAGCGGACAATAAATCTTTTTTTTTTTGTTGCCCAGTGTTACCTGTCTATACACTTTTACTTTTTATAGGAACAATTTTGGAATTGACTTCCCAATTTCATCGGTTCTGTATCAAATGGACTGCTCGGTCCACAACCTGTGAAACTGCGAAGTTACTGTCAAACGTTTTGTAGTCTTATGTGTGATACTCAAATGAAATATATTGTGTGACTCTTGAGACAAGTTTTATATCATTCAACTACGGTAGTAGTTGAATAATATTCTTAACGTTGCTTTTTCGTCGCAGTCGGCGTTTTCCAAGCAATCTCACTCATTCAGATTTAATCGAAATCAAATTTAGTTTTCTGAATTATGTTTGACTAGTGATAAGCTACATTTAGACATAAAATAGATTCTGGTGCAGTAGAACAAGAATTAAGAGAAAAAATGTATTGACTTTCGGGTAGTAACGTCCGATATCGACACTTGGAATCCACATCATTCTTCTAATTTTGGTTAAGAATTATTATATTCATATTAATATGAAAGGGAAATGTTAAAGGAATATATCGGTAAAGGTTTCGTAAAATTTTATCCATTAGAAATAAAAGATATTTAATTTTAACTCCCAAATGTTTATCAATTTTTGCGTGATATTAAAGGGACACGACTCATATATGAGCTATACTATTTCTTAGACACACACACAACAAAAGATAACAGACAACAGAAATCGATACAAAGAGTTCTAACATTTATGTTCATTAGTCTAAATTATTTTTTATAAAAAATGAAATATTTTTGCTTAATTGTTTTGTGGTATGACTTTTTAAAGTCCATTTTGGAATGAATTATTTTGATAAGAAGATTATTTCATAATATATTAAATCTTTTTTTGATTTTGTCTCTATGAACAGTACTGAATCATGTAGTAGGTCTGTTCAGAAAAGGCAAATGACAAAAATTCAAATATTTTAACAGTCGATTTTCACTATTTCTAAATTTCCAAACATGGAGTTAATTATTTGCATGCTAAAAATGATTTTATAATTTATTTATTAATTTTATAGTAAATAGAATATGATTATTTGTGGCTTTGTCTCTATGAGCAGTACCGAAGTCTGTAGTAAGGCTGTTCAGAAAAGGCAAATGCTACTTGTAATTATATTCTATTCAATATTAATTTAATTTAATTTATTTAAAATAAAGTCATTTTATTAAATTTGTATCCTCATTGTTTTCCGTTATTTTAAAAATTCTTTAAATATATTCATTTGTAACTTT
>NC_068981.1:42281105-42300887 GCF_001194135.2 Octopus bimaculoides
GTACAAATAAATTAAATTAAAATAAAAAAAAGTGAAATTAATTTGATTTAAAAAAAAGTATGAAAAAGTACTTAAAAGGTATTTTTTAATTTGAATTTTAGCAGCAATAATTTAAGCTCTAATTTTAATGAGCTTTTTCTTGTCCGCTACTTTTCCAGATTTAATTGTTAAGAATATTGTTAGTCCGCATTTTTTCATTGGCTAGTATGTAACTATGCGTTTTCATTTCTTTGAAGTATTCTTTCAAACAAATATATTTCGGAAAATACTGTGGATCATTTCATTCAGCCCCTGGAAAATTATGGAAACGAGTCTTAAATAACAAACATCTAAACAGCAAAACGAAACTGATGGGTAATCGAACTGTAGTATATTATGCGTTTGCGAAACACGAACATGTTTGTGAAACACGGACATTAAGAAGCTAGAGCATTTTCTTTAAAAAAATCTCCACACATTCTTAAAAAGTACATAATTAGCAGTGCTGACTGAGATAATGCCAACACTCGAAGCATAGAATTAGCTATAATAAAACACCAGTTAAGACTGATTAGGGTATGTGGTTAGAATGGAAGACGAAAGATTTCATGAAATGCTCTTCACAGCGGTATAGATTACGAGTAGTCGTTTCTGCCCTTCCACAGACTAAAATAAAACTTCTAACTAAAAACCAACCTCTCAAATAACTTGAAAATGAAAGTAAAGTGTGGATATCTGAAGCCAAGAATCGCTCAAGCTGGTGTCACTCACTCTATCACCATTGGAAGTGATCTTTGTGAAATCAAGAAAAATGAAACGTTAAAAAAGAATGCAAGATGCGGCAATAACATTCTCACTATCCACCGTTTCTTCTTTGTCGTCTTTGTTCTGGCCTGTTTTATGCCAGAAATGTCCTTCTCAGTCATTAACACCATCAACAAGGTGGAAACCTTTCAAGAATGGAAATTCTCAGGCATCAGAAATAGCTGCCGCAGATGAGACACAAAACAAGCATTACTACCTACCTACCTACCTACCTACCTACCTACCTACCTACTTACCTACCTACCTACCTACCTACCTACCTACTTACATACATACCTACACACAGACATACAGACAGACATATATACATGCATACATACAAACACACACACACACACACACATTTATACATACATATCTAGATACATCCATACGCACATACACATACTGATATTTTAGCACGTTTAGTGTTCTTACAGTGTAGTCCAATGCTTACTTATGATAGTTACGCACCCTCCTGTCGACAGCAGAACCTAATTGAAATGGCGGTGTTTGAGGCTAACTTCATATTCGAAAATCTGTTAAAATTATTAGTAATTTCTTGTATTCATATAAGTATAGGAGGCGTAATTCACCAAACAATTAGAACTTAATAGTACACTACCCAGTCATTAATAATAAAATAACTAGCAATGTTTCTGATTATTGTAAATGCTTATCACAGCTTCGGTCGAGCCACGCAGCAAAGAAATGCTACTGGAGAATTAGACACGTTTATGGTTCTGGTATGATTGGAAAGTGACTTGCGGCGAAATGCGAACCACATATTTGAAACATTCTTCATTGCCAACCTTTTCTCCAATAACATCTAATCAATGACCGACCGCAAAAGAGAGGATTTATGACAGCAGAATTCTGGATGCAGGATATTTTTCTGGGCATCACGTTTCCTTTAGTCACGTAGATTACCTAGTTTAAGTTGTAAGTGAGCGTTTTCTGGCTGTAAAATAACTGAACATATCAATATAAAGAAGGCTAAATTGATATACATCGTACAAGATTACTTGTACGGACATGATTACTTAATACGAGAGAGAGAGAAAGAGAGAGAGAGAGAGAGAGAGAGAGAAAGAGAAAGAGAGAAAGGAAACATTTGATATTTTGTAGCTTACAAAAATTTTCCTATATATGAAAGTACTACCATATCATTAAGACACATTTTGCGTTAGTTATTTTTTTTTAATTTGAAAAAGCCCGATGCCAGAGATGTTCTACTTATGGTTGTAGCAGTGGTAAATGATTTTCAAAAGATGTTTATGAAACTGTAAAATCTACATTTGCAAAGTAACACATAATTTTAAATAGCACAGTTGGAATTGAAAGGAATAACCTTAAAAATTATGGATATCAGGAGTGGTTTCCAAAAGTTAATGGAGTTCATTTCATCAGTATTTTTTGTTAAGAGTTGTAAATGCCACTCTTTTACGCTATGATCAAGTGATTGCATAGACATTTCCCGTTCATATCACGAGTAAATTTTAAAAGATTTAATATTTTACTTTGCTAGAGGCAGCAAGTGTTAACGTTAACATGACGAGTTGGAAAAGAATTCGAAAATGCACAAAGTAGTTGGCTATCTTATAAAAACATAATTAACATGATATTACAGTATTAGAAAACTTATATATTTTGATTTCAAGCAGAATAGAAAAAAAAAAAAGATTGAGAAAGCGAATAAAATATAAGGAAAAATACTCCACAATAGAATGAAATATATGTTACTATTTCTGGAATACATATTTATTTCTTTATTGCTCACAGGGGGCAAAACAAAGACGGGGACAAACAAGGACAGACAAAGGGATTAAGTCGATTACATCGACCCCAGTGCCTAACTGGCACTTAGTTAATCGACCCCGAAAGGATGAAAAGCAAAGTCGACCTCGACGGAATTTGAACTAAGAACGTAACGGCAGACGAAATACCACTTAGCATTTCGTCCGGCGTGCTAACGATTCTTTTCGACTCTAGGTACACGGCCCGAAACTTTGGGGGAAGGTGCTAGACGATTAGATCGACCCAGTACGCAACTGGTACTTAATTCATCGACCCCGCAAGGATGAAAGGCAAAGTCGACCTCGGCGGAATTTGAACTTAGAACGTAAAGACAGACGAAATATCGCTAAGCATTTCGCCCGGCGTGCTAACGTTTCTGCTAGCTCGCCGCCCTTTTCTGGAATACATATTGAAGAAGCGTTAGCACACCGGGTGAAGTGCTTAGTGGCATTTCGTCCTTGTTTATCTTCTGAGTTCAAATTCAACCGGGGTCGACTTTGCCTTATATCCTTTCAGGGTCAATAAAATAAGTACAAGCTGAACACTGGAGTCCGGCCTTGTATCAAAATTTGAAACCAACATTAAATTTCAGCCAGAACTCTGTAGACTTAAAGTTTAGACTGCAATCATTGTATTCACACCAAAGTTTTTCAATTTGCCAATTTATTAAAACTGTCACAAGTTATTTATCATCATTGACTCTTCTAATTCAGGAAGTCACAGAAATACACATGAAATTTATCTAGGTAGAAGGGCGATTTAGTTGATCCTTTTAGCAGCACTTATAAATTTAAAACATTTGCTGAAATTTTCTTGTTGATCTGTCTGAAAGTAAAAAACCTCTTTCATCTCTATGTAAAAGGGTTGGTAACTAAATTCTAAATGTTTAGATCCCAAAGCATAACATGACATTTCCAATTCTACACTGTTAATTGTCACAGAAATTGCAATATAGCTAGGTACAAGGCCCGAAATTTTTGGGGAGGGATTAAGTCGATTAGATCGACCCCATTACGCAACTGGTACCTAATTTATCAACCTCAAAAAGATGAAAGGCAAAGTCGACCTCAGTAGAGTTTGAACTCAGAACGTAAAGACAGACGAAATACCGCTAAGCATTTCGCCCGGCGTGCTAACGTTTCTTATTTCTTTATTGCCCATAAGGGGCTAAACAAAGACGTGGACAAACAAGGACAGACAAAGGGATTAAGTCGATTACATCGACCCCAGTGCTTAACTGGTACTTAATTTATCGACCCCGAAAGGATGAAAGTCAAAGTGAACCTCGGCGAAATTTGAACTCAGAACGTAAAGACAGACGAAATACCACTAAGCATTTCGTCCGGCGTGCTAACGTTTCTGCCAGCTCGCCGCTGTGGAAATATCAGTAATAAATTAATAATTACCCAACTTAAGGCAGCGAGCAGGCAGAATCGTTAACACGCTGGGTGACGTTTCGTCCATCTTTACGTTCAGAGATCAAATTCTGCTGAGGTCGACTTTGTATTTTATCCTTTCAGGATCAATAAAGTAAGTACCTGTTAAACACTAGAATCGCTGTAATCGACTTACCCCTCTCCCGTACTTGCTGCCCGTGTGCCAAAATTTGAAATCAATAATTACCCACCTTGTTTTTATAGCATTTAAAATGTATAAGTAATTTTGTTTGAGGTTATTTATTGAGTTAATGTTTTTTTCTTTTTGTATATGTTATGTAATAAAAGCGATATACGTATATATTGAAAAAGTTAGTGCATACATATGTTCGTCTTTTTCTATTCCTTTTATTTTTATTTATGTAAGTATCAATCTCTCCGCTGCCACAGTGCTAAATCTCTGTTCTACCGTTTTACTCCTCCTACTGCTCAGCATTCCAAGCTTCGTCACTTTTAGTCTTTCTCATTTCTTTCTTTTTTTCTCTTTTTACCTCCATCGCTTTCCCCATAACTTATTTATTGTCAAATCATTCTACTTATATCCTGATTTCACTCTCTTCTCTTTGTCTCCTACCTTCCCTTTCCTTTATCTCTGCCATAATCTAATGCTATCAACCTTGCATTTATCTCTTCTTTCTTTTCTCTTTCTTTTTCCCCGTTAGAAATGGAATTGTAACGTGATAGTTTTAGCAGAAAACTTGAGTAATGTAGAGATACAGCTGATTACGCTGGTACGTGCGTCATCTCCTAAAACTGACGTAACCAGTTAAAATCATTTAAGCAGGACGACAATTGTAAAGATACGAGTTCAAATTGCAGTCACAACTAAATGTAGTAGGGAGAGCACCTCCTAAAACTTTTAACCGGTGCAAAATCAAAAATTGCACTCCCTACATACTTTACCAGGTTTAGAAAATAATGTCTAAAAATTCATCTGTAAAAAGTTGTTTGAAGTTAGGTTCCTTCTCAAAACAAAAATAAAGGACAAAAATAAATGCAGGAAAAGTCCAAAATGTTAATTGGTGAAGCTGGTCATAAAATTCCCAAGGGAACTCTCTAGAAAGATATACTACTGAACTAAAGCATCGTCAACATCAAAGTTTAAAGTATATATAGATAGCAGCAGCAACGACAACAACAACAGCCTGACCAGCAGTACGATCACTCCTCAAACCTAGCACAATTAATGACCTGTTAAACTCCGCAATGAAAAGCCCTTCACTGTCCGGCTATCCATATTCTTCGAGATAATCGCACATTATCCCAGAGTCATATATTGGTGAGACTTCTAGGAGTATTAATGATAGGTTCAAAGAACACCTGGATAACTACATTGAAAAATACCCAAACTCCATCTTCTATCAGTATGCTGTAGACTGCCACAATGGCTCCTTAGGGAGACTTAAGTTAGACATATTATCTACACATCCTACCGATGCAATGCTGAGACAATCAGGAGTTTTTAACTCAGTTTTGATTTGAGAAAAAAAATACTCATGTTCACGACATTAAAAAATCTATATCAGCTAAGCAAATGACCTCTAAACGCAGTAAAAACATTTGAACATATTCAGAACACAATTTCAGAAACGTTATTGCTGTTCTCTTTGAGGATATAAAAGACAAATTTAGCTGGGGCAAAAGGAGTGAGCCAAGATAAGGTAAATTTGCCTCTTCAATTCTCCAGAATTACATTTGAAAACAGACTCAGACACATCGATATCCATTCTTAGACATCAGAATGATCATAATTACAACAGAAATTTAAAATATTTAGGTCAAATAAAAGAGAATTAGTTGAAAATGGCACATGATATAAAATATTAATGCAACTCGACTAAATCAAAACAACCAGCATGAAATATTCTCCATAGCTTCTTCACGATCTGCGTGAGTGGCTCTCTTCCTGATATAGTTTGAGAGAAAAAAAAATTATTGAAATTAGTCATTACTCACTTTACCCCATTTTAGACATCACTTTTTGAAGATTGAAAATTGTCAAATTACACTTTAGGTGGAAAAAATTGACTTAGAATCCTGAGAGAAAAGATTGATTGTTACACACCAAAAATTATCCATATATTTTATTAGTAACCTCAATTACAATAAGGTTTAAGTTAAGGACAAATTTCTTGAAAACAAAGTTCTTGACACTTGACTGTGTTCCAAACTCCCTCAGCTTCAACAACAACGACTTTGCTGATCAAATTTTAATCCTAAAGATGAAGCAACAATACAAAATGGTGATGCTATATTTGTAATGTAATGGTTTCAAACATGTAGGGAGAAAATAACGAGAAACCAGAAATTACTCATTTTACCTCGGTAACTAATTTTGCCGCATCCTTGCTTTTTTTTTTTTTTTACAGATAGTGTCTTACAAATGATATCTCCACCTATAATACAACGGAAAATACCTCGCTAAATATTCTCATTCTGAGGTTGTCCATAAACGCGATTCATTCCAATGAAAATGATTCTAACATCTGTCTTCCTATCTCTCTATTATATTTCTTTTTATAAATTAGCATACGATTAAAGGGGGATTTGACTGATATTTCTAGTAAATCGAACAACCACTTGTAAATCTCTCTAGTTAACTCTACTGAAGTTTGAAGAGGTTCATTAAAACGAAAGCATGTTTTGTGTGAGTTCTGTCTCTGTAATATATAATACAGACTATTTATCAGGTTTGAAACATTGTTAAAGCATTTCAATCGCTTTTGAACTATCAGAAAATAAATATTTCCTGCCTCTGGCTAATCTTTTCATTTCATTTAGAGTTGAGCTAAACAGTTACATGCTTTCAAAGCTGATGATATACAAATGGTTATAAAGACATTTGAAATTGTTTTGTTGTGATTAGCTTGTCGTTCAGAGGCGCAATATTTGGATATTACTGATTGGTTATATGTACCACAGTCAGTTGATTTGTTGTTACTAACAAGATGCAACAATAATAATAGAAGAACCAGTATAACAAATAACAAAAACAATGGTTGCTAAAAGAAGCAATAATACAGTGAATACCGGGGTTTTCGTGTCCGTCTTATAAGAACGATTGTAAGCCATAAAATATGAGATATATCAGTGACAGTTTTATAAAGTCAGGCAGTCACTGTTTATATCACAAATATAGACAAAGCTATCAAATATATCTGATAGAAATTGCAATAAACTTAAATCTTTACACAGCTAGATGTTATTTTTGTCAATACATTCTTAAGATTCTGTGTAGATAATAAATATATTTATTTCAGTTGCTGTGCATCGCAGACTATTCTACACATTCACAAGTAAATTTGATTTAACGTCGTTTTATTATGTTTTATGTAATATGTAGCGGATCACGGGTGGCCAACGAGAAGCTGCTGCGCTACACAAATAGATCTATTTTCTAATCAGTTCTTCTCTGTTTCCATATTTAAAAGAACTGGCTCTAAAATACTCAACCAAGCTGTAAATACGTTCGGCTGACTGCTGCCTGTAACTACTTGTTTAGGGCTTTCTGAGTAATGGTGAGTTGAGATCCGAGTTCAATTCAATCGGATAGTAGTGAGATAATCTCCACCTGGTTGACTTGCACGATATGAATGTTCAAATTCCCTGGGTTATATAACGTTTACAGTCTCTTGTAACACATCTTCAATTTCTTTCAGTCTATTTTCGAAGAAGTGTGAACAATGTTTTATACGTATGTTCATGTTAACCTCGCTTTTGTTTAGAAAGAGATATCCTATATATTAGGAATGTAGGGAATAATAATTTGTTTAATATGTATGCTTTTCTCACGCGTAATATTGATGTCAAATTTTGGCGCAAGGTCAGTAACTTCGGGGAAGGGGACAAGTCGATTGCATCGACTCCAGTGCTCAACTGGTACTTATTTCATCGACTCCGAAAGGATGAAGAGCAAAGTCGAAGTCGGTAGAATTTGAACACAAAACGTAAAGACGGACGGAATACCACTAAGCATTTTGCCTGGTGTGCTAACGATTGTGCCAGCTCGCCGCCTTTTTCACGGGTAATATTGAGGTATATGAAATGAAATAGTTTAATTAGCGTATCGAAATACCATTAAGTTCATAAATACCGACGTTCAAATTATAAACTGGTTGACCAAATAAAAAATATTTGTAGAGCTATCGATAACTTATGCGGTATTATCCAAAAGATATGCAATAACTTTTCAGGACAGTACTTAAACCTGTCTATATTTTTCTTCCTGAGTCACGGATGAATGCGTATTTGGCCGAAGCAAATAGCTTATTTGATTCTTCTGAAATGTTAGAAGGATAGTATAATGGTTGGTTGGGAGAATAAAATATCACAATTTTGTTAAGTTTTCAAATTATGATTAGAAAAGTGACTAAATTAACATTTAATATTTCGAAGTATTTCTGTATTATTTTATTGTATATGTATTCACATTAATCATTTCTCAAACTCAGTGCTGTTTTTCTGCTATAATATTTATAACAATTTTATGGTGTTTGTTTTACATAAATTAATGTCGTTTGCTTCTCTTATTGCTTCTCATCTAAAGTTAGTTATTCTTACGTTTCATATCAGATGTGATGGGAAAGACTCATGAACAAAAGAGTTCCAGTTGTGACCATTGCGTCTTAGTTTTTCAGTATTATACAATGTGCATTAATTTATTTGGGATACAGTAGAGAACGGTTTTAGTGAAAACCAGCAACTCTATCTAACATGCCAAGCGATCATGTAGACTCTTGTTTCACACTCGAGACAGCTAGTTGGTCTACTGTTATTTATTCCCACCAATGTTTACAATGCGTGCTCTTGCTTGTTAAATCCGTTTATAATACTAGCTGTTTATACGAACAGTAGTTTATATGTGAAACACTTTCGCTTCCAACCTACCTGAATGTTACTTCAATAAATTTCTGATTATATTTTGTTGTAGTCGTATCGCACAAATATATTATATTACTCTGTGTTTATATCGTTGCTAGGATTGTTGTAGGTGAGGCGTAGTACAGCAGCAAATCGATTCCAAAACAAAGTATTGATTCATTTGTCTAATATCACTGTAACCCTGAACACTACAATGATTGAGTTACGAGTAAGTCATTCCTAGTAGCCAGTAACAAAACTGTAGTCAGAAAAAGAAATCCAAGCAATTCACCATCGCATAGGTGGAGAACGTAAAGTGTTGGTGTACTCTAATCAGGATGAGTCGACGATGTATTTTCGATGTTAGATTGGAGCCACTTTCACATCATTTAAATTTGAAAATGCTTCTTAATTCGAATTCATGTACTCTCATATCTTAATATGTAGCATGCAGTCAGGAACCTAGGAATATATAGCACTAGAAACAGTGAAGCGACATATAGCGTCAGTGAGAGTTGAGCAATCCGATATTACATTCCCTGTGTTGTAGTATGTTCATCTTCAGGGTTGAATATTTTTCAATGAAAAATCTTATGTAGCATTAGAATAGTGGGATATTGTTGATGGGTGTCTTGAAACGTATCACGGCGACCTCAAGTGTCAATTTGAGACTGCAGAATTATTAGAAATATTCTTAACCGATCCATAGCTAATCTGGTGTCAAGTTTTTGATAATGTTTTGACCCAGATCAGGCCTTATCAAGAAGACCTATAACTCAAGAGGGCGTAACTATGGCTGTTGTGTTGCTTTTGTAAATCAAGGCCTCCCTTGGTATGTGTATTTATGTTTTTTTTTTAAATGCACTTATTTAAGAGATTTCCAGGAAAGTTAGATACTATTTCTCTCAGATGGAGTGACCACGCAAATACCCCAGTATATCAAGTAACCTTCTTAGTTATTTGGTATCAAACACATGAAGTTTGTTTACTACAGTTCTAATTCATGACGAACCTAATGTACATCTTTCTGATAATTTCATTTAGTTATATCAGGAAGTTGGTTGGACAAGTTTATATTATGCTGTAGATATTGCAAGGCAAACCGTTAATTGTTCATTAGCAACAATTGTTTTGATTTTATAAAGATAAGGAAATAGAAAGAGAAAAGGGAGTGTAAAAATGTCAATAGTAAAATAATTTGCGTATGTGTGTGTGTATGTGTGTGTGTGTGTGAGAGAGAAAGAGAGAGAGCAATTTTGATTCTATAACGGTAAGGCGTCCTGGTGAGGAGCAGGTTCCAAGCTGATCCTTTGTATTTCGCTTAAAAAGAAAATCCGCATGAGATTAATGACAACTATTTGGCAATATATAGTTTTTTTTCCTCTAGACAACCACAAAGATTATTTATTCGAAAATAGAATTATATATCAGAGAAAATTAAATACAGTGAAAAGTTGAGGTGAAGAGAGATACACTTCGACATTATGATCTTTACATTTAAGAAACAATTTACACAATAATATATTATTTAAAACAAAACACGCAAAAAAATAATGGCTTCTTTTAAACCTAATAACATCTAAGATATGCCGTCAATTTTCTTTCCGTCTGGCGAATGAAAACATTTGTTTACAAACTGTGGCTTAATCTTTCAAAAATCCAGCATTTTTTTGCTTTGTTTTATTAAGTCTTTGGTTCTGCACGATGTTAATTCTTTTTCATTTTCACTGTGAAATATTATTGTTTATTTTTAAATTTCACATTCGTCGCCTAGGAGGAAACCATGTTTGGGTGTATGTTTACAGTTTTTTTCAAGACCACAGATGGTTGATAGGTAACTGTAACGCTAGATAAGATACCGATCTATCACAGGATTTCAGCTTAGCTGAGTAAAGCATAGTGTTCTTGATACTTAGAAATTGATATAATCTGCAGCGTTGAATTTATTAAGAAGCAAGCAAGTTGGACTTAAATATTGTATTTGATGCTTTCATGGCAATACATAACTTCCACGTAAACAAATCTCTTTAGTTATGCATAAATCACCTTTGTAACAAGAAATGCTCAGCCGCTTACATGCAAATTCTATGAGCAGGTTATCAAGTTGATCAAACAACTATGTTCTCATCCTTGAAATCAACGAAGATCTATTGCCAAAGTCTTATTAAATCAACTTCAATATTTGACAATATTTGACAGAAGCAGTATCCTTACTTCAAACGATATTTTCGATGCCAGAAACTCACCCTGTTCAAACTATATCGATATTGATGTGATTTAATCTTTAGCAAAAGTAGTGCAGAATTCTTATTCACTTAACACGAAATGCATAGCAAGCCGTCATTTGCGAGCGAGTATGACTTGGCAACATATATCATGCTTTCACAAATTGTAATAGATACCTCTAATAGAAGCGAAAAAGCATAGACACCTTCTCACCCACCTCACTGTTGATTAAGTAGAACATCCAAGATGTAATATTTTCAGGGTGGGCTGCACCAGCACCTATTGGGTAGAATGGAACAATAAAAAATGAAGTGTCTGGTGAAGGACACAACACACCATCCGATCCAGAAATTGAACTCAGGATCATAAGCCGAAAACTCCTAACCCCGAGATACAACTTCAATCTGCAATTGCAGATGAGTAAAACTTTCACGTAGTCAATCAGTTGCATAGGCATATGGAAAGAATATGTTCTCAAACTTCTGTGGAAACGAATCCGTTTCAAAAGTAGAAACTTAGGTTTGTGTTGCATATTATTTTAGCTGAGTGTCACATTAAAATTGACATATCTTATAATAAATATTTCATGTGAATTTTCCTAATGTGTTCTTTACTGTTTCAAATACCAAACACCTACTTTATCTAAATGCTATATAATCAAGAATAATACAAATAAAACATTTAACTATTACATCTGCTGCCTGCTTTAGTCAAATTTTAGAAATATTTTAGCTATGTTATAATACGAAACTATTTTTCGTTTAAATTTATGTCTATTATCCGACAAATATAATGAATATACCAAAGGAATGCTAAGTATTTATCCTATTTTCCATTTTCTGTCATATTAATTGCATTGCATGAATTTCAAATGAAGCTCGTTACGAATGTTATTGATTCCATTTACAATATAAAACTCATTAAAAGTTTTAAATAATTAATGTTAATAATGGTTCCAAAATTGGCACAAGGCTAGCAGCTTTTTGGATGGTTGAACCCAGTTGACGTAATCTACCTTAGTGCTCGACTAGTATTTGTTTTACCGACTCCGAAAGGATGGCAGGCAAAGTCCATCTCAGTGGTTTTTGAACCTAAAATGTAGAGCTGGAAGTAGTTTGTTAGATGTGTTGATGTTACTTCCAGCTCACGCATAAATTATCCTTTCTACTGTAGGTACAAGGTCTGAAATTATGGAGGTGGTAGACAGACGATTATATCGATCCTAGTGCTCAATTGGTACATATTTCATTAGCCACAAAAGCGTGAAAGTTAAAGCCGACTACTGCGGCATTTGAACTGAGAAGGAAAGGTCAGGAGAAATACCGGTGAGTATCATACTGGCGTGGTAAGGATTCTACCAGATCACCGCTTTAAATAATAATAGACCTCAAACTTTATGGTAAGGATGACGCGCAAGTCAGTTCCCTCGTTGATACGGTGTATACTTTCAGTGCTGATACCTAAATGGAGTTCGGACTCAGAAAGTGTGGTGTGTTAGTCTTGAAGAGAGGTAAAATCAAATGTATGGACGGGCTAACGATACCGTCGGGTGGATTATGAAGCAGATAGAAGAGACGGGCTATAAGTACTTGGGAAATTTGGAAATGGATAAATTGATGGAGAAAGAAATGACAGAAAAGTTTAAGGTGGAGTAATTGCGCAGACTGACACTGATCCTTAAGTCGAAATTAAACGGTCGGAATAAGATCGAAGCTATCAACACCTGGGCGGTTTCACTCCTTAGATATGGAGCAGGGATAATCGCATGGACAGTAGACGAACTAAACAGCTTCTGGCTGCTGTTGCAGCGAATGTATTCTGGTTCATACTGTCATTTATTACGATGTTATTCGCTGCCGTAGTGGTTGATTGTGGTCGAGAAACTCACTATGTTCTGTCTTTTGTTTATTCATGGTGGTGGCGGCGGAGTCGTGTGCGTTCTTGATACTGCTGCTATGAGCTGTCTTTTGAGTTGGAGTATTCCACTGAATTGGAGGGAATCTAGCTTTATTGTGTATGATGTCGCTAAAGTTGTTGGTATTATTATTTCTTGACGTGTCTGCAATTTCACGTGCGAGAATTTGAACTTGTTATGCGCTTGCCTCCCCTTCTATTTGTGGGTGATAGGCGGAGAGCCTGTGGTGTCTTGCACCTCTCTATCTTGCACCGCTCTATCTGAAACATCTTTCTCCTCCTCTTCTATGTTCTTCAACAGGGCTGGTTTCACTATGTTTGTTTTCGTTTTAAATTAATTTTTGAAACAATTATTTTGAGATTACAGTCCCCAAAGTGGGCACTAACAACACAAAACGACCCACCTATGCAAAGGTGGTGCTTTAGGAAAACGTTTAGTAACAAGATAAACTTTTGGAAACAAGATTTCGGAGCAAAAACGTCCGAGCGGACAAACACGTGCATCCAGCCCAGACGAATAATAATGATTTCAAATTTTTGCCACAACTGTAACTTAAGCGATGGGATTAAGTCAATTACATCGATACCAGTGCGTAACTGGTACTTATTTAATTAACCTCTAAAGGATGAAAGGCAAAGTTAACCTCGGCGGAATTTGAACTCAGAATGTAGCGGCAGACGAAATACTGCTAAGCCTTTCCATCGGCGTGCTAATGATTCTGCCAGCTCGCCGCCCTGATAATGATAATAATAATAATAACAACAATAATAATAATAATAATAATAATAATAATAATAATAATAATAATAATAATAATAATTTATTCTTTTAATAACCACAAGGGCTCATATAAAATAACATTAAGTGACATGCGATAACAAAAAAAGACAAAAACAGGACGATACAATGGGTTTTACAGCGTGTAAACAATATAAATAACAATTAAAATTAAACAAATTAAAACTCCCAATAGGGGAGGGGCTTTAAGGTCATTGTGGAAAAACTCAGAAAATTCACTGGTGCCTGATCAACAGGGCAAGAGCCCTTCTCTTTTAATTCCCATTTTATAGGTGCCCGCTCAGAATTGAAACTAGAAAAAGTTGATGCGGGCTTGGCCAAAGAGGAAAGTGTCTGTCTTTAGCCCTTTCAAACGGGTCCACCATACTACCTCTTTCACTACAGCCACTAGACAAATAAAAATTGCTTGCCTCTCCCGGCTAAAAGAGGGAGGTGGGGGAAATCTTCACAATGGATTCAGTTACGTGCCCAATGAACACTGAAAGTTTCATCTGAGTCCATCCAGGGGTTCTTGAGATATCTTGTGCACGGACAAACAAACACGACTAAAAACAATACCTCCGCCTTAGCGAAGGTAATAATAATAATCTTTTCTACTCTAGGCACAAGGCCCGAAATTTTTGGGGAGGGGGGGCCAGTCGATTAGATTGACCCCAGTACGCAGCTGGTACTTAATTTATCGACCCCGAAAGGATGAAAGAAAGCAAAGTCGACCTCCGTAGAATTTGGACTCAGAACGTAAAGACGTGCTAACGTTTCTGCCAGCTCGCCGCCTTTGACAAAGGACAGTTTACGCGAAACATCAATATCTCTTCGCTTTATTTACAGCCGCAATACATTGATACTTCCCCTCTCATTTTTTGGCTTGCTTTTGTCCTCTGGCTTTATCTGCAACTGGTATTGAATTAGTATGTTTGGTTGGTAAAAGACATTATAGATGTGTTCGAAATTAAATGACCAAAGTAAGAATCAGAACAGCATATACAGAGCGAATGGTAGGCAAAGATATAATTGGGAACTTCAGTGGAGAAATTAAAGATTATAGTGCCAAGAAAAGTGTCAGTAATCTTATTTAACACAATATTGCATTCATTAATGAGATAAAAAATATATGGCCTCACTTCAATAACTGATACAGCTTAAAAAGTAAAAGAGTATTGGCGAAATAAAATAACAATTACTCTTTTGTACCGTGGCATAATGATAAATATTGTTGAGTATTCAATTATAAATAAATATTCTGGTTTTGTATCCAGCCAAAAAATAATTATATGTTGGAAGAATGAACTGTTTGAGACACAACTTAAGACAAAGGTTCACTCAAAGTTAAGCTCATAACCGGGAAATTAATAATGTTCGTTTGCATCAACGAACTAAAGAAAAAAAAAGCACATCTGTAATTTCCGCAATTTCATTTTCCCTACCTTTTAAATTTGTCATCGTAATGCAATTATTTGTCAGTCTCCGAAGTCTGACTTCTTTATAATTTCGTTTCATCGGATAGTAAAAGAGTAATTTTAAAAAGTATTTATGTACACTTAGTTTTATTTATCTGATGACGACAGTGTACTTTTTCTCTTCACTTGAAATTCTGAAAACTTTTCTGAAACTTCACTGTAATCTTATTGTAGCACCGAGGCTTTCTTTTTAATATAATTTTCCTTCTCTTAATACACTTTATATTGATTTATGATATTAGAATGAATTTAAAACGATAAGAATCGTCTTTAATTAGGAAAAACTAATTAATAAATCATGTAGGATACACACATTTGAAAAGTAAGAAAATGTCTTTTTTTATTGACAAGTTTAATGATGAATCAATGAAATAACTACTTTCTGTTTAAATACGAGAATTTCCAAAATAACATTTGGTCTGGCTCCATCATTTACAAAATTTTCTCTCTAAATTCTATCTTTTAAAGAGAAAAATGCTGTAGAAATTGACATTTATTATTAACAATTTTTTCTTTAAGTTAACATTTTAATACTTTATTTTCCTCCATTTATTTCCACTATTTTAGCCATTTCAGTAGAAATTCGGAATACTATGTTCATTCTCTTTGTCTGAGGAGATAAAGAACATACAGTTTGACTTTTTCTTAAACGAAAAGTCAATAAAAAATTTATCATAGCTTAGCTACAATTTAACAGTTAAAAGGAACTTTATTTGTATTGAACTGAATCGGCTACTTGTTGTCTTAGGACCTGAAAAAAAAGACAAAGAAAAAGAAGATAAACACCGCAATGCAATAAATTATAGAATACAGTCGCCGACGATATATCAATATTGATGACAAATCTTATTATTTATTCTGAGAAGAAGGCTGCAGTCGGACATAAAATGCTTCACGTCATTTCTTCCGGCTGTTTATATTCTGAGTTAAAAATCCAACCGTGGTTAGTTTTGCCTTTTGGGGTTGATAAAACAAAGTTCCAATATTGGGGCGACATAATCGACTAGCCGCTCCCCTAAAATTGCTTGCCTTGTGACAAAATTTGCAACGATTATGCATTTTGGACTCTTTCACAGTTATAACAACTCAACTGATGTTCTGACTGATATCCTGCAAATGTTGAACGAATGCTTTCAGTCAATCATTATATATATATTTTTTATTCTTCATTAATCCCACTACAACTAACTATTTGAAAATCATTAACCAATTAAGAGATGCTATATATTTCTATTTTTATTAAATGGCCTAAAGTTCCCTTTTATAAAATTTCTATTTTAGTAGATAAAGACTCAACATTGTAACATGCGATCTTATATCAACTCAACTGTATTTTTTACTTTTTCGATACAAGTTCATTTCAGGAGAAACGTGTTGTAAATAACTCACCTTAACTATAGTGTTATAGATATTTCGTCGCGATACCAATGTGAATAATAAAGACGATTGCAGAACTGGAAAGTAATGAGGAATAAACAACTTCTAATGTCTTTACACTTGATGTCAAATTCGCTTATCTAAAAATAAAGAAACAATAATTTATAAAGAATGAAAGGTATGTGTAGTATAATGAATACTGAACTCATATCATTTGTCAATCATTCATGTCCTTTTTCTTTTCGCCAGGTAAACACTTGCTAACAGAAAAAAAAAAAACTGAACTTTGCACTTTCCATATATTATTGTTATTTTAAGTTGCGCTGTTTAGGTCATTCTTGAGACCCTTGTGAATATATGTGAAATGGCCCCGAATGAAAGAAAAAAAAAAGATCGAATGTTCATTTATTAACATATCTGCGTGGTGTGAAAGGGCGCAGACGATTTAGTAATTAGAATTGTGCGAAGTTTGTGGTCTACCCTAAAGCGTCTATAATGCTATCTTGCGAAATTAATGGTATTTTTCCCTATAAATCTTTCCAAAACAAAAGTATTTTCGGTTACCTATACCATGATGATTTCCCATACATACATACATACATACATACATACATACATACATGTATATGTGTGTGTGGTGTATGTATGAGTGTGTATATATATATATATATATATATATATATATATATATATATATATATATATATATATATATATATATATATATATATATATGTATATATATATATATATGTATGTATGTATGCATGCATGTATGTATGTATGTATGTATGTATGTTTGTATGTATGTATGTGGCAGAAATATATCGATTTGGTGCTGAGACGAATTCTTCATAACTAATATTATTCTTTCTACAGACATTTCATGTTTTGCCAAGCAATGGCTCATTTATCTTTCCTTGGAATACTCTCTTAGCCTTGCAGCACTTTACCTTATGTTGAAATAATAGAATTATCTCACGCTTTATAAAATAAGAAATAAACACATAGATAACTAGAAAATACCGTCCTATTGCATTTACTTCGAAATTCGTTAGCAAAATGGCACTCAGAAAGCACACAATTATTATCACCTCGTTATACAAAAACAATTCGAGGACACAAGGTCATTTTCCAATAATAAATTTCACCGCGAATATTACTCTTGTTCATTTTATCGATCCTATAATATTTATTTCAAATATTTCTTGTGGCGATGCGTCAGCTGGATGTCGATTGGACGTAATTTAAACGGAATAATTCAGGAAAAAATCTTGAAATGATCCGCGACATGACACTACCTCTCTCAATAATAGAAAGTACCCGATAGGCAAGCGATTTAGAATCTTCGCATATAGGAATATCAATCTACTGTAGATATTGACTGCAGAAAGAACTGAAAGTATTACCCTGAGTTAATAAACTCTTGGTATCTATCGAGCATAGATTTTGATTATAAACATAACATGTATATACACATTATGCCTATATACAACATTTTAGACAGAGCCAAGAGGAGGTTTTTAAAATGTATTTGCTATAATCAAAAAGTATAATAGATCATGCGTTGATTTTTGATTCAAGATTTGTAATCTTCTATGATGTGTCCTAGATGTTCAGTCAATGGAACTATTTACTCATTGTTGTAGAAAATAAATGGTGGAGTACTTCGTATATAAATGCACTTAAGGTAATCTTCAAGTAGATAAGATATTACACAATACGCAAGAAAACCGGGCCTTCAAATCATAAAGTCCGCTAACAAGCTAGTATAATTTCCGTATAACCAATTTCACTCACCTTATAAGCTTGAGCCGGTCCGAGTGGATGACTGAAGTTATTTAGCAAAAACGACTCGCTGTAGGAATTTAACATTTTAATGCTATTTTGCTTGCTATTTTCTTGCTTGCATCCATATTTATAGAACGTTCCAGGGACGAGACATGAATTACCGAGTAGCGAAATGAATCTCTTTAAAAACGATTGCTAACTCAAATATAACGATTTTTAAAATGGATGTGAAAATTAAAAGTTTTAGAGAAGGAAAATGGGATATTACCAAATATATCTATACAGGTGATATAATATAACGCTTATAATATAATATACAAATTTTTTGCCATACTTCACCAAACACCTCTCACGCCTCCACCGATTCCATAGGAAATTATTATTTTTCTTTCCATAATGGCCTACTTTGTAAAAGTGATGATAAAAATTGTCGATTTAATTCATATATACTATGAGTACTTAAAATCTGCAACTAAATTTGAATAATATCGTATATGTAAACATGTGTGAAAAAATTTCAGTAAAAGCTCATGACGGCTTCTTTGTAGATTCAACACTTCACAAAATTTTCTTTTCTCAGATCACTGTGTAAAACTTTGAAAGCCAAGATTGTGTAAATTTACTTATCATGAAATGCTAGTTTTCTAATATTTCTTTCCGTTTTCGTGGCTTGTATTTTAAACTGTAACTTAATTTTCTTAACTGTAGTCCTCATACAAAATATTTTGTAGAAAACAAACATACAATACTGTCAAAGCAGATAAATATCAGCTTAAACTCGTTTCATTGTATATGTTTACAGTAAATGTAACTTTTTCCCTTTTCTGTTTTTCTAGTTATTGTGGATAGGTATGAGAACGTTAAATGCGATAGAACAGGGAACAATAACGAGAAAAGTTATCTTATATTCTATTAATGATATGAAAATCGAAATTGAACACCGCACCTCACAATCCAATTAATGTTTCGTAATACATATCACAATCGGTTTGAATGCATGCTTCTTAGAGAAAGAAAAGCCAATAGTTTGATGAAGCTAATCAGTTACTGCGAAGAAGTGTACCTTCACCCACTCCAGTAAATATTACACACACACACACACAAACACACACATATATTCATAGAAGGTGTATTTCAGAAGTTTTGGGGCTTTTTCTCGGGAGATACATTTATTAATTTCAAAGAAGTACAAAATTCTAATCTTCAAAATAGGTTCATTTGATTTTAATGCATTTGTTTTAACACTCCAGCCACTTCATGGAGGCCCCACGGAAGTCCTCTAAAATGAAGGCGTCAAGGATACTTGTTACATACTCCTGAATCTGAAAAACGACTGAGCCTG
>NC_068981.1:42301392-42302242 GCF_001194135.2 Octopus bimaculoides
ACACACACACACACACACACACACACACACACATATATATATATTGTTGTGGTGAAATCCTGACACTCCTATGGGATAGCAAGTGAACTGTCCTAAACCTTATAAAGGTGCATACGTACTGACAGTGAGAGGTATAGTGTCATGTATGCAGTCGCA
Source organism: Octopus bimaculoides (assembly GCF_001194135.2). Taxonomy (NCBI): domain Eukaryota; kingdom Metazoa; phylum Mollusca; class Cephalopoda; order Octopoda; family Octopodidae; genus Octopus; species Octopus bimaculoides. The sequence continues at coordinate 42,301,549 of NC_068981.1, forward strand.
TTTGTGAAGGTAGTCATAGATGTCATTGAGAAGAGACATAAATTTATTACGTGTTTGTTACTTATTTAGTTTTTGTAGTCTTATAACACTGTTACAGTGTAGTCTATATTCAAACTCAAGGATATAAGAGTGGCGACGAGACATTCAAAGCTCATGTGGATGTTCTTAGCATGGAAAACCTATTAGTTTCCATGGTACAGTTGCGACGGAAACAACAACAACAACAACAGTTACAACGGCAGCTGCAACAGCAATGACAGCAAAATCAACAGTTTTTGGAATTATTGTTGTCCAAAAACACTTCAGGTTCATTTTCGGCAGACGGGGTTGCTAATTCAATTGAAGAATTTACTTATAATCCAGAAGAAGGGATTATGTTTTCTGCATACTTCAGAATGGTGGAGACGCAATAGCTCAGTGGTTAAGGCAGCAGACTCGTGGTCGGAGGATCGCGGTTTCGATTCCCAGACCGGGCGTTGTGTGTGTTTATTGAGCGAAAACACCTAAAGCTCCACGAGGCTCCGGCAGGGGAGGGTGGCAACCCTTGTTGTACTCTTTCGTCCCAACTTTCTCTCACTCTTTCTTCCTGTTTCTTGAGTAACGCTGCGATGGACTGGCGTCCCGTCCAGCTGTGGGGAACACATACGCCGTAGAAACCGGGAAACCGAGCCCATGAGCCTGGTTAGGCTTTAAA
>NC_068981.1:42303187-42303941 GCF_001194135.2 Octopus bimaculoides
TATATATATATATATATATATATATATCCTATAGTTTCCTTACTCTTACATCTCCCTCTCTTCCATATATAAAATAGCATCAGCACATCCATTCCCTCTTTACGCTACAACAGATCATATAACAGAGAAAGATACACGTGCTATGTATAACGTTAAGTTGGCAAATCTTTGATGTAGTATTTGTGCTCGAATAAGTGGGTGTTATTCTTCTTTTTCATAATGTGTCAACGAGGAAAATGCTATTCAGGTTGTGATCATGTGGAAAATAACACATGGTTGCATAAAGGTTCACAGAGTTCGTAGGCAAAACAAACCAAAGTCAAACAATACAATGTAAACGACCACAACAAAAAAGCAATAGAATAAAATATTTCATAATATCTGTAAAATTTGTAAAGTAACTCCATATATATATTCACATGAACATTTTCGGATATCCAACAGTTTTATTGATTCAATGATTGAATAATTGCATAAAGAAAATAAGATACATATCTATCTATCTATCTATCTATCTATCTATCTATCTATCTATCTATCTATCTATCTATCTATCTATCTATCTATCTTTCTTTCTTTCTTTCTGCCTGTTTGACTCTCTTTACATCTTTATCGCTCTCTCTATCTCCATGCATCTGTCCAATCTGTATGTGTGTATGTATTTATCTATGTATGTACCGAAACACACACACGCAGATACATACGCACACATATGCAGATACACACGCGCATAGACTCATATATACCTATATAT
>NC_068981.1:42304424-42304943 GCF_001194135.2 Octopus bimaculoides
AATAGTAGCAATGAAAATGAAAATAAAATACTAACATAGTAAAATAAATAAAAAAAAGAGAGGAAAGCTTCTACAACAGCAAAGACAATATGTGGAACAGTAGTAACAAATCAGATTTATTCTTCTTTATAAAAATAGATATAGAACAAACAAAAAAGAAAAAAAAAAAGAAAAATGATACGACAGACAAAGTAGTAACAACAACAATAACAATAATAATAAAAGCAATAAAGTTGGAATCAAATGAAAAAGACAAACAAACGAAAGGAATAAATAAGACAATATTCACAGCGATACTAACAAGGAACAATACTAACAGATGCCTGAGAAGAAGGAAAAAAGCCAACAAACAGCATCAGCGATTTTAACAAATCCAACAACAGTAGTAGTAGTAGTAGTAGTAGTAGTAGTAGCAGCAGCAATTGTAGTAGTGTTAGTAGTGGTGGTGGTGATGATACTACTACTACTACTACTACTACTACTACTACTACTACTACTACTACTACTGCTGCTACTATG
>NC_068981.1:42304972-42305387 GCF_001194135.2 Octopus bimaculoides
CTACTACTACTACTACTACTACTACTACTACTACTACTACTACTACTACTACTACTACTACTACTACTACTACTACTGCTGCTACTATGTTGTCTTAATAATTCTGCCAGCTATTTTGGCAAGAATGACATGAGCAACAATAAAACATGGTTCCTAACTATAATAGCCTAAGTGAACGAGCTAAACTACACTTCGACAGTGACTGTAGTAACATCCTCATCATCATCATCATCATCATCATCATCATCATCATTATCGTCATCATCATCATTATCGTCATGATGATCATCACCATCATCGTCATTTGCATTATCATTATCAGTTGAATCAACAGAAGTTATAATGCTGCTGCCGCTAGCACAAACATTACCACCACCATCAATACCATCACCATCGGTGCCACCACCACCACCAC
>NC_068981.1:42305399-42312982 GCF_001194135.2 Octopus bimaculoides
ACCACCATCACCACCACCACCATCATCATCACCACCACCACTAACAACAACAACAACAACAACAACAATACCAGCAGCACTAATAGAAACCGCAGCAACAAATACAGCACTATCACCACCATTATCATAGTCATCGTCTTCTTCGTAGCCAATGTCATCGACGTCGTCGTTGTTGTGTCATCGTCATCGCTGCCTTATCGTCATCATCGTCATCATCGTCGTCGTTGTCATGATCATGATGATGGTGATGATGATGATGCTGATGATGATGATGTTGATGATGATGATGTTGATGATGATGGTGGTGGTGATGAAGATGGTGATGATGATGATGATGATGGTGATGATGATGATGATGGTGATGATGATGATGGTGATGATGATGATGATGATGGTGGTGGTGATGATGATGGTGATGATGATGGTGATGATGATGATGATGATGGTGATGATGATGTTGATGATGATGATGGTGATGATGATGGTGATGATGATGGTGGTGATGATGATGGTGATGATGATGATGATCATAATCATCATCATCATCACCATCATTAAGAACAACAACGACGACAAAAACGACAACAACAGCAGCAGCAGCAGCAGCAGAATAATGAAAGTAAAAGCAGTAGCTGAAGCAGCAAGAACTACCTGTAGCAAAGACAACCAGAAAACAAGCATCAAAGAAACATGACTTACAAATTTATAAAAACAAACCGCAACGACAACAACTACAACAACAACAACATACATAACATTAACAAGAGGAGTAGGAAGTGGAGAAGACGAAGTGGATGATGATGATGATGATGATGATGATGGAGACGATGATGATGATGATGAGATGAAGAAGAGCAGCAAGTACAAAAACAAAAAGAAACAGTAACAGCCGCAAGAACAGTGAAATATCCCATTGTCATGATAGAGGTATTGACAAAGAAAATAAGTATAAGAAAAATACAAAGAAATTTAAACAATAACCAAAATTTTAATAAATTAAATAAATAGAAAGAAAAAAAAAACAATCAAACTGAAAAACGATGAAAAACGATGGATGAGAGAAAAATTAAAAATAAAAGCAAAGAAAATTAAAACAATATTATGGTTTCTCAGACTTGCTAGCAATGTCTCTTTGCAACTGAAATAGTCTGGTTTAAAGAAAACAGAAACTATGGAGTAATTTAATTATCAGACTCATTGGCAATCAAAAGTCATGCACTGACATACACATAGGCACAGACAAATGTACGCAAGTATATTTACACATATAAGATAGTATTTATCCCTACTAAAGCGGCGAGCTGGCAGAAATGTTAGCACGCCGGGCGAAATGCTGAGCTGTATTTCGTCTGTCTTTACGTTCTGAATTCAAAATCCGCCGAGATCAACTTTTAGGGTCGATGTCTTTACGTTCTGCATTCAAATTCTACCGCGATCGACATTGTCTTTCATCCTTTCGGGGTCGATAAATTAAGTACCAGTTGCGTACTGGGGTCGATCTAATCGACTGGCACCCTCCCAAAAATTTCGGGCCTTGTGCCTAGAGTGGAAAAGATTATTATTATTCCCTTCACTAAGGCGGAGGTATTGCTTTTAGTCGTGGGTATAAATATTACCTCTCAGTACTAATACTGCCTCTGTCGCTAATATACAGGGTGCGGTGAATATATTGCCGTCTAAATTACGCAAAAATGAAAATAACGTTAACATCCCATTTTAACAGATACTTTTACCAAAATTACATTAAATTCTCTCGAAGTACTAAAGAGTAAAGTTATTCAATAAAATCGCCATTGGCTTCAACCACGACCTCCAGACGACTTCGGAATCTCCTGTAACACTTCTGGACGGTCTCTTTGTTTAGCTGGTGAATGTTGCCATAACTCTTGCCTTCAGTTCATCTTTGATGTTACAAGGAGTTTTGTTGCTCTCTCGCTCGACTCAGCCTCACACATAATAATCAAGGGGGTTGCAGTCTGGGGAGTTAGGTGGCTAGATGTTAGGGGTGATGTCACAGAAATTGTCTCATAGCCATGACTTGGTTCTCCTGCATGTGTGGAATGGTGCAGAGTCCTGTTGCCAGATATAAGGTATTCCAGCAGCCACCCTCTTGGCCCAGGACAGAATTACCTCCTCCAGGCCCTTGATGTAGGCCTCCGTGTTGAATCTGATGCCGTGTGGGAAGATGAATGGAAGCATAACGTTGCCATCACTAGTGATTACTACAAACACCAAAATGTTGACTGGATGTTTGATTTTTATCACTCTCAATGAATGTCCTCAGATTGCACTATCCTCAGATTGACACCCAAACACTCTGAAATGTTCGTATTGGAGATTCCGGCACAAATGCCAAGCACTACAGTATGTCGTTTCCAAATTTTTAGCAGAGGGATTTGCTTCATAGTGCTGTTTTTCTCAGAGGCGGGGCCCAACTGTGTAGTCGTCAAAATCAAAAACAAACAATGCGCATGAGCGAAATTAAAAATATAAAATATGGAATACTACGTATTTTCTGAGAATGTAGCGTAGATAAGAAGTAGCTTCATCAAAATACTACCTACTTATGTGGCATGTTGTTATGGTCACGAATGTTTTCAATGCAATTCGTAGTAAAGATAGTACTGAAGTTAAATCGATGACAGTTTATAATGATTTATAGACTCCATGACATGACAAAATATTGTTCTTGAAAAACCTCTATAAAAAGTTAGCACAAGAAACCATGATGATCTGGAAGAGCAACGTGTTTGTTCAGTTGTTGAAATGAGTTGTTAACAATGTTAAAAATAAAAAAAAATCCATGCCAGAAAAATGACGAATTTGCAGAGAGTCTAGTATGACTATAAATTTAGATTTATAATTAACTATTAGGTTCAGCGGTTATGCATCTAACGGCCTGATCATCAGTCGTGAAAAACCGTTTAGGAAATTATGTTCTTTTATTCTTTTATTCTTTTACTTGTTTTAGTCATTTGACTGCGGCCATGCAGGAGCATTGTTGAAAAAATCGATCCCAGGAATTATTTCTTAAGCCTAGTACTCATTCTATCGGTCCTTTGCCGAATCGCTAAGTTACGGGGACGTGAACACACCAAAACCGGTTGTCAAGCAGTGATGACACACACACACACACACACCCACACACATACGACGAGCTTCTGTCTATCAAATCCACTCACAAAGCTTTTGTCGGCCCGAGACTACAGTAGAAGACACCTGCCCAAGTCGCCGAAAATATTAGAAATCCTAAATGGATCTATTAAAACGTATAACACATTCCTGTTTGTAATGTTTACATATACACAAAATTCGACATCATGGCACACACACATACAAGACCTATTCAATAAGTATCCAGACTGTTGCCATAGTAACGAAGCTAAAGCACTCAGAGTGAAGTTGCTGGGCAAAGATTGACCTTGAACTCTGCTGTCCAAACAATTGCATCAGTCCGGATACGTATTGATCAGACCACGTTAAAAAATACATATATATATATACAGGCATGAATCTATCCACACATCTTGTATACATATATACATTGCACAAACACGCACGGAATGTATTCATGTATGCATAATTAGATATACAAGCATGCACAAACACATAAATATATGCATATAGGCATACACGAATAGATTTATCCGTACCAATGATAGATCCTCAGAGCCAATCCCACTAGGCACGGGATGTAACAACCAAATCGCCCAACAACTAATCACACCTTTAAAAGATGAGTATATGTCCGTGTCTAAATTTGTTCTAGAGGACCCCCAACTCCATCTAAAACAACATGACCGGTTGAATATACTTTAGGTAACATTTTCAGATGGTCTGACAAATATTTGATATCTTGCATAACTGTGGCCAGTAGAATTAACAATTCATCACACATGCATATTTACACAAACAGGCGCATGAGCATACACATACACATACACATACACATACACACATAAACATGGAATCTGCGCGCGCGCGTACACACACACACACACACACGCACACACACACTAGCATATATATACTTGTACAGATATACGCTCACATATTTTTTTTATCTTTTAGACTGGAAGGCAGTCAATGCCCTTGATATTTATCAGAGCTTCCAAAACTGGAGGAGGTAAGAAGGTATACTCAGACCGGAGCCCTGGCCAGAATGCTTGCATCAGAATAGACTCCTTTACTGAAAGCGATGGGAGTACTTAGTGGTGGTATTAAACCGGGCGTCAGATTTAATCTACTACCCAAATAGAACACGATAGAATTTGAATTCAGAACGCAGAAACACAAGGCATTGGTTCCTACGTGTTAGCTATTCTGCCGATAAACTATTCTAAATTAGTACTTTTTTACTGACGCCGAAAAGTGTAAGGGACTGTCGACAAGAGCGGGATATGAACTTAGAACAAACAAAGCCGAAACAAATACTAACAAGCATTCTAGCCGATATTCTAACGATTCACGAATTCCATATACTACATGCACATAAAAGCATATACTTGCCGGCAAGATTTCTCGAAGAAATACACATTTATATCTAAAAAACACACACATATACAGCTATACATACGTACACATACGCATATGCATACAAGTCAACAACACACTAATGATATATCTCACACATACATTTGTGTGTTGGTTTCATAAAATTATAAACAAACCGACTGGCGTCAATCAATAGAATGCATCTAATGTATTGACAGAAATAGATGCTTTTCGGACTAAATGCCTTGTGGTATTTCGTTTGGTATCTCACAATAGAGATTTAAACTGGCCAGGAGCTACTTATCATTTTCCCATCATCATAAAAAGTATAATCAATAACAACCAATAATATACATACAAAATCCTCGTTATAAGTATTGGCCTTGGAGCTAAAATAAGAATCAATTATATGCTGGATTAGATACATTCAGGACAAATCCTCTTCCACGAAAACTATATTTGTACCTAAGTAATGAACATTATTAGTGGAATGAAAGGTGAAAATGCACACGGACGTCTGCGACCTGAAAACTTAAGTCCCTTGGTGTTTTCGTCAGTTATAACAATGCTACTTTAAGGCAGTTAACTGGCAGAATCGTTAGCACGCCGGATGAAACGCTAAGCAACATTTCTTGCGGCTCTACGTACTAAGTTCAAATTCCGTCGAAGTCATGTTTGCTTTTCACGTTGTCGTAGTCGATATCAGTTGAGCACTGTGGTCGATGTAACCGACTAGCCTTCTCCTCCAAAATTTCACATTTCGTGCCTATTGTCGAACGCAATATTACAATGCCAATTTGCGTTTAATTACATAAATACTATATACACTCATCAACTAAGCTTTGCAATAACAAATAGATCATGTTTGAGGCTGTCATCGTGTTACTATAGATAATACAAAGTGCTCATAACATACCATATTTAATTTTACTTCTTTTCTAGACATTTATTTAGGAAGTAGTACGGGGCTCAGAATCCTTTCCTTTTCATGGCTTTTGAGCAGGTGTGAGAGAAGGAGGAAGAAAAGAATGTAACCTAAACCAGAGCTAAATCACCTACGGAAGAACTAGAAGAGTTAAACTAGTGACGGTTAAAGTTTAACACCAGAGAATTCACGGTAGAATTTTCAATCAGAAAGCACAGAGCTGAAAGAAACATCGCAAGACACCGCGTCCTCTAACGATTTCACAAGTCTACTGCTTTATTTATCAACTACAGATACCTGCAGTCGATAAATCGAAGTCGACTGCTGTTGGATTTGTACCTTGAGCTAAAAATAAAACAAAATATAAAACGGAAAAAATACAACAAAGCTTTTTGTCGGAAATTCTTATGATTCTGCAAATTTGCCCTCTATGATTAAGGAAACTGCTGGCATTGTCTCCCTTACAATTTTCTATCAATATTAGTAATTTCGATAATGATTGTTCATATCACTAAAAAAATTCGAAATTTCTTGAGTTATTGCACCAAGGATGTTGGTGACCATTTTACTATTATTTATAGAAAATGTGGTAGTGGACAGTGCATACTAAGACATAACTTGCAGGTAGCCCGAGATTGAAATTTCGACACTTCAAAGAGACATCACAATTCATATCTGACCTCCTCTGAAATATGGAATGTTTTGTCTTCAGTAATAAATCATGAAGTTCAAACGTCACCATAGTAAAAGAAAGAAACGGTACTGCTTTCCTTGTGTCATACGAAATAAGTATTTTCAGGAAATCCGAAGAAAACGAATTTTTGCTTAAATTGCTTTCGAACTTTAACGGCTAAGTAAAAACTTCGAGGGGTATGTCTCCGCTGAATTTTCAACTTAACGTCGAAGATATTTGCGTTTCAGCTGCTCTGTTAATTCTCTTAAAGTAGCTATGAGCATTGCACCGTTCATCTAAAACTGTGAAGTTTTCCAGTAACTGTACCCAAAGATAAGGACCGCATAGTTATACAAACACTCGTATGCAAATAGACTCTCACACAGCCACACACACAAACATACATATGCATGCACATATGAGGAAAGGAGGAAGGCTGTGAGACGGGATGAAAAAATATTTGGTGTGAGTAGACAATAAACAAAGTGTGAATCAGATATTAGACAGAAAGTTCTAAAAATAGAATCTCGGTTAAGTGAAAGATGTACAGAGAGACAGTTCTGAACGCGCATACACTGGTATTTCGAGTTTCATTGTTCATAAACACTACATTAAGTATCAGATTTAGCTCCCAGTTTCTAAGTTTCACTATATTTGACATCTCTTAAGTCATTAATGCTCATAAAAATCTGCTTGCACTTCTCAAACGTACAGATCAGCAGTTCTATAAATTTAAACTTGAGGGTAATCAATATAACCTATAGCATAGGAAATCACAAAGCATTCAATTGTTACTTCTCTCTGCAGCATACTAAATCAAATATGGGAAAGCGTACTGAATTTGAACCATAAAAGCAATCTGTATTCGATTCATACACAAATGAAATACAGACTTTACAATAGAGTTGTACTATGTGTAAGAAACAAAAAATCCAATATGGATACCTAATTGAAAACTCAAACGGAATTGATGTACTGCTATGGTGTTTACGTTTTTCCTGGAGAATCTACTAACTCAACATTATTTTGTTTTTCACAGCGAGGTAAACATTTCTGTACTATATAGAATTTTAATCATCAACGACGCAGGAGAAAGCATAGTAAATACAAAGTGACAGATTAGATTTCAATCTACATTTCTGATATGTTTCAAATCTCAACTAATTTCAGCTTTTTACACACACATACACACACACACACAAATGCAAATACATACATGCATACACGCATATATGTATATATGCGTGTTCGAGTGTTATAAGAATATACATACATGCATGCATACATACATGTATATATAAATATATATATATATATATAAATATATATATACACACGCATATATATATATGCACAAATACACATATATATAAACAGATGCATGCACATACAATGAAATATAAAAATATACAGTCTATCTATCTGTTTCCCTCCAGATATTTGTATATATCATATATATATGTGTATATATATATATATATATATATATAT
>NC_068981.1:42314031-42315613 GCF_001194135.2 Octopus bimaculoides
TATATATATATATATATATATATATATATATATATATATGTGTGTATATATATATGTATATATATATGAATATATGTGTGTGTATGTATATATGTATGTTTATATATATTTACATATACGTATATACATATGTATGTATGCAGGTATGTATAGACAGAGTGAAGGAGAGGGTGAAAGAGTGAGAGAGAGTAAGAGCGTTTGTGTGCATATGTAATACATATATATATGTGTACATTATTATATTATATTACCATATAATTAATTTTCTATCACACAAAATTTTGCACTTTCTCATTCCTTATTTCGTTGCTTCTTATTTATTTTTATTCTTTCGTCCTTTTTTTCGCTTTTAAGAACATTCGTTATTTTACATAAGTGAGTAAAGTTTATTTTATATCAGTAATTTAACTTAAAATAATATTGATACTTCAGTATGCACATACATTTCCAAATGCAATTGTGTCATTGAATTTATACCTATGCTAGAAAGTATTTATAATGCTCACACATCCACACATGCACACACATCCACACATGCACACACATCCACACATGCACACACATCCACACATGCACACACATCCACACATGCACACACATCCACACATGCACATACATATGGAAATATATATCCATAAATACATGTGTACACACACACACGCACAAACACACGCACATATGTATATATATGTATATATATATATATAAGATACAAATATGTTATCATTATCTATAAAAATAATAAGTGATAAATTGGCCAGCAAACACAATCCAAATATACAAAATATATAATAAAATGACAGGGTACAAAATGCACCTGTTTGCTTGAAAGAGGAGTTAAATCTCTCTAAAACCACGCATCTCTCACTATATATAAACATTCTCAGAGACTGTAGCAAATAGTTTCCTCCGAAACAGTCCTCTCACTTGGAAAATGCAAATAATAAAATAAAAATAGGAGCATAGACATCCTAGTATCAATTGATTTTGCTTTCTATATCGAACCAACACTTAAAACTCATTAGCTAAGCTTACTACGTAAACTATTTCAAAAAACATATTTATCTTTCTGTACGTTGTTCAGCTGAAGGCCCTGCAACTTCCAAACGAATATTAATAAGCAAGTATAAATTTGAAGGGTTTTAACTCCTATTTCAAGCAAACAGGTGCATTTTGTACACTGATTTTTTTATTATATATTTTGCATATTTGGATTATATTTACTGACCAATTCATCATTATTTTTATAGATAACTAGCAGAGGCACCCTGCGTTGCTCGGGAATGAAATTGTTGCTTATATACTTGAAGAAAAAAAGACAAAATATGCTGTATAGAAATTTGAGGACATTCTGTAGATGGACTCTCAGATGAATGATGGCTGGGCGCCTCTCATGAATGGGGAAAATTGAAGATGTGCCAAAAAGCCTCATTGGTACTTGGAAACTTTTACGAAAATTAAAATGGGGATCGTTGCCAGTGCCCCTGGACTGGCTCTTGTGCGGGTGGCACATAAAATACACCATTTCGAGCGTGGCCGTTGCCAGTACCGCCTGACTGGCCTTCGTGCGGGTGACATGTAA
>NC_068981.1:42316156-42322854 GCF_001194135.2 Octopus bimaculoides
TTACTCTCTCTCTCTCTCTCATACACACGAACACACACACGAACACACAAAATAGAAAGTGAAGCTTTTTGCGGTTGTTACGTCAATACCGGAAGTTGACATTGAGGAACCTTTTTAAAGAAGTGAATCTTAAATATAAAGCAATATTATTTATTTTTAATTAAAAAAATCAAATGAAGAGCCTAAGATTTATCCGAGGTCAAATTATTCATGCATTACAAGTATGGAAGCATTTGGTGAAGTCGATTTCACGTGAAAAGCGATTACACACACATCTCTGTTTTATATATAGTATAGATGATAACTTATTTGTATTCTAAATTTATACTTGCTCAGTAATGTTCTTTTGGAAGTCGCGGGGCTGTCAGCTGGAGCTTTAAGTGTTGGTTCGATACAGAAAGCGAAATCAATTGATACTAGGATGTCTATGCTACTATTTGTATTTTACTATTTCTATTTTGCAAGTGGTAGAACTGTTTCGGAGAAATATATTTGCTATATTCTCCGTGCCCATTTATATATAGTGAGAGATCGGTGATTTTGGAGGGTTTTAACTCCTCTTTCAAGCAAACAGGTGCATTTCGTATCCTGACTTTTTAATATATATATACACACACACAATATATTTGTCAACTAAATGTGGCGGTCTCATAGAGGACGATGTTAAAGTCGTTTTTAGCCTCAGGAGGACATCTCTCCCAGCTGTCTAACGACACACTGTCTGTGTCCGTTAGCCAGCTGGAGGAGATGTCTTCTTTATACTTCCGACATACGTTTCAAAGAAGACATTGATATTATTCCGGAGGGAATAAAATGATGTAAAACAATGCAATCATCTCGTCAGGGACAAAAAGAAAAGAGAAACAAAACTCATCAATAAGCCATTTTAACCGAATGTGATTACCATGTATATGCTCTGAAGAATGTCCCACCTGTATTAATTTATACTCAATAATACTATCTCTAGTTGTATTTGCTGCACCAAATCGAAGTCAACACCCATCTATTTTCTTTTATTTTTTGTTGAACAGTATTACGTGCTTCCTTGTCTTTAATTTTCCGTTTCATTCGGATGTAGCTGTACTCCGTGGTCCAAAATATATACGAATGTAAGACCCAGGGATCGAGGCGAAGGAAGAAAGTTAATTTCAAGTAATCTGTATTAAATATGCAATTTACAAGACTCTATGCTTGGAATGACCAATTATAAGCACCAATGGAACTCACACAGAAGGTACAGGACAGGAAACTTATATATACACCATTCTGCTTAAATAATGGAACTGCAGATACAATACCCTTACGTATCTCACGTCTGTTTTCATTCCTCCACTTCACTCTGTATTTCATATCTTCTCTATAATAACTATTACTTAAACATTTTCTCACACCGTCTCTGATGTAAAATATCCCGGAAACAGCTGTAAGGCTTCTTTATAAATATTCTGAAAACTTTCACAGCTTTGGATTTTTTAAAATCTCATTCTGTTAATTTATATATATATATGCATGCTAATATACGACCTACGTTGGACTCCTCATTCGTATCATCATCGAACTTGGAGCGTAACTAAAGTATTTCTAAAGCACTTACTCAATATTATCTGATAACTTTGGGTCTTCTTGACACCAATATCTCTCATGCCCTCGATATATATAAATATGTGTGTGTGTGTGTGTGTGTGTGTTTGTACCTACATATATGTACATATATACGTATATGCATATATATACGTGTTTGTGTGCACGTAAACATTTACACCGTATTCACAAACGCACACGCACACTCGCACACGATCATTCACACTCACACAGATGCGCATAAACACACATGAATACATGATTGACTTCGATGGTATTTCCGAGGCATTTAAAATCCTGTTTCTCTTTGGTTGATACAACTCATGTGATAGTCTCAAGCAGCTTTTTGCAAATTCTCATATTCGAATGCAGTAACCTTCTCTCTAGACTGCGGTTCGTAGTTTCTAGCTCTCCAGCAGTGGATACCTTGTAAAATAGCGCCCTTTATATTGCATCGGTGGCTTTCTTTTGAGTTCTGACCCTCAGATAAGCAGACAGTTCCCTGTATTGAAAGCCATTGATCACTATATTTTCTGCAATTGCTATAAGCCTAAGTCATTTCGTTTGTCGGACAACATGTTCCTTGAGAAAAGTTTTCGGATCATTCATCTACTTTAGACAACCGTACTTCATGATGTTGCAGATTTCAGCTTTCTTAACTGTGGCGCTTCCTTCCATGTTCAACTTGCTCACAGGCTTCCCAAACTTTTACGATAAAAGCTTACAAAATATTAAAAAGTTTTTTCCTATCAAACAATCTCATTATATAGAGATAAGCTTTACCTGTATGGGTATATGAGCATATACACGCAAACAAGCGCGCACTCCTTCCCCTATATATATATATATACACACACACACTGTTGAGATTCATTTCCCCGATCTTTGAATATGTAAAACTCGCTATTAACACTCAATAAAGTTTTATCTTAGAAAGAATAAGCTAAGACACTATAAAACCTATTGATCTACTGTTTCATGTATGCACAATTTTTTATGTCATGACAAGAAACCACACTTACAAACTCTCACACAAACGCATATATACTTATACTTTATAAATGTCGTTTTAACTGATACTTGAAGTTTCGCATGTCGGTTTATTCAAAGAGTGAGCTCTATTTTTCTTTCTAATGTATATATCGTGTTAAATGAAAAGCATCATTATTAAAAACACGTGGCAGGATACAAAACTATCATCGCTATTAAAATTGCATATCAGTATGGTTATTCTTGAGCAGTAAATATCTGATTATTAAGGTTAAAGTTTATTGAAAGGATGGTGACTAGGTAAAGAAACAAATAAGATTATATTAAAAGTGCAGGAAGATCAAACACTGGTCAAGTAGGTAGTAGGAATGGAGAGGTGTTATTTCTATTGAACTAATCGAAGTGAGAAAAACGTAGCCGATGGTTCATGTTAGCGTGTATTTAATGTCTATGTTTGTCTCTTAGTTATGTTGTATCTATATGTTTGAATGTTTGGTTGTGCATGATTGTATTTGTATGAGTGTGTTAAAGTGTGTTTTTGTGTAAAGTTATTAGAAATGTTTGAGGAATGTTCACATGGTAAATTAATGCATAATCATATTAAGATTTTAGATTAAATTTTCTCGCAAAATGTATTTTATGTTCAGTATAATTCTATTAAATAAATACCAATATATTTTGTATTAGTTTGTTTAAGGAACTTTAAATGTTTATGTGCTAGTCTGTTACGCTGTTTGTATACGTATGTTTGTGCTTAAGTGTATTTATATTACGTTATTAATTTGTGTGAACTTTGAGAAGACCTGATGGTATGTAATAACAGTTAGTAACTTTTAAGCACACATACACACACACACCTATATACATAAACGTATACATACATACACATATATATATAAATATATGTATATATATATATATATATATATATATATATATATATATATATATATATATATATATATATATATATATATATATATGACTGGATATCAAAGTATACAATTTCTTGAGTGTTGTAATAATATATGCGTTATATAATTCCAATTCTTTAATTGCTAGTATATGAATTTGTGGCAGATATGTATATCGCTATATTTGCTGCAACGAAATATGAGAAATAAAGTATTATCTATGCTACATCTTCATTTTATTATCTTATGTTAAAAGTTGCCCACAAAAGTGCATAATCAATTCTTGTACACGCATATCTTATTTTGTTAATGTGTACAATATATTTATAATAATTTACAAATTATTTATGATGCTGTAAGATTTACATTTTGCATTAATCTATATAATAGAATATATTAAGGCGTATTAACATTAAAGGTAATATGTCGGTATTATAGGTACTACTATTTAAATACACATCACTTGTATTTATATGCCAACATATGTAATCTGGAATGTATGTATACATGGATAAATAAGCCTAAATACATTGTCATACATACCTATTGCGTAAACAACCGAATATATTGGGTAAACAACCGAATATCAGAGGTAACAACTTTGGAATTATTATCTTCCTTGCTTAAAATTTCAGCTAAATTCAATTCGAATTTTTTGCACACATATAGATACATACACATACCGGCATTAACATTTTAAATGTATCCCATTACATAGTTCATATTTACATATATGTTCACCTGGTTGCGAAGTTTCATATCTTAATCACAGACTTTAGCGTCAAAACTTTTACTGTACATACGCACATGCACGCATGCACACGCACATGCATACACGCACAAACACACACACATGCACACACATATTTATATACAAAATGTACGTATGTGTACACACACGCGCACATATCTGCATTATGTATCTTGTACGTGCTTGGGTATGTAAACATGATTGTGGAGTTTTACGTATCTTACAAATGTGTAGATGTGGAGTTTGGCTTATGGAATGTAACCTTATGGGATTGTTGGATGATAAGTTTGATTAATCTAATGATACAGATATTTTCTACAAAGTGAGCGTGCTGGCAAAGCTAGAAAAAAACTTTAAGTTATTGACATAACTTGTCCATGAGTGAAGTAAATCCATTGACAAATTTCCAAGTAGATGGTAAATTATTAAATACTGGAATCCTTTCACGAATAGGAGCGCCAAAAAGCACTTAAAAGTCTCACTGCTACTGATGCCTTATAAATACTGGAACTGGCTAACATTATCGCGGGTGTTTTAGAGATGTTAATAGCATCAGATACCTTGATGACATATTTTCAGATTTAATTAATTGACTTACCACAGATACAGAACTCAGAACTGGTCTGACCATTAAATTTCTTGCTCAGATTTCTTTCATATTGGTCGGACAACTGTCAATTTCATGCGTATATTGGAGTAGTTCTATATTAACCAAGTCTTCTAGGAAAATTGTTACTCAACTGGTTCCAAAAATAAATTTGTCAATCTACTTCATTTCGGTTAATATAGAAAGGATTGAGGTAACTCCTCCTGAAGATATAGAGTCAAAATTAAAAGAAGAGTGCCATTGTTATCTAGTGAACAATATTTCGACATCTTGTGTGTATTCAACTGGTTCAAAATATAAATTTGTCAATCTATTTCATTTTGGTTAATATAGAAAGGATTGAGGTAATTCGTCCTGAAGATATAGAGTCAAATTTAAAAGAAAAGTGCCATTGTTATCCAGTGAACGATATTTCGACATATTGTGTGCATTCAAATTTATTTTTTGAACCAGTTGAAAACACACAAGATGTCGAAATATCGTTCACTAGATAACGGCACTTTTCTTTTAAATTTGACTCTATATCTTCAGGATGAGTTACCTCAATCCTTTCTATATTAACTAAAATGAAGTAGATAGACAAATTTATTTTATGAACCTGCTTTCGTATTTTTTGTTTTCGTTTTGCTTTCTGCATGCTGTAACTCATCCTTCGATATTGTCCTCCATATCTCGGGCCCTTGTGGCCAATAAAAAAATCATCATCATCCTTATTATTATTATTATTATTATTATTATTATTATTATTATTATTATTATTATTATTATTATTATTCTCACAGATATAAAAGTACAAATACAAATATATATGCATTCACATATATGTGTTAGTGTATTTATATGTATTAAAAATGTGTAATAATATTGCTGATAGAAAAACGGGGCTATTATTTATGAATACAATGCAAAAAACAGCAGTTTTATGATACGCCATTATTAACAGTAAGACTAATAATAACTTATAAAGCAATATAGTTTCACCAAACATGAATTTTAAAGCCTAATGAATAAAAAATTCATCACACTTTCCTAAATAGACGCCTTGCTGAATATTCAAAAACGCTTTTTGCTCATGAAGTTATGAGATATATTCAATTGGTTGGGCAAAAAAACAAAACAAAAAAAAAAGAAAAAGCAGGTAAAAAACTAAGTTAATAACCAAATGAGAACAGTTGACAAAATACTAGATAGTAAATATGTAATGTCAATATTTACTTACGAATATAGTAGCAAACAATCAACATTCAGAGAAAAAAATTCAATATTTTGATAGTTTACACATCAAAGACAAAATTCCTTTTTTAAATACAATGTTATCCGCCAAAAAATTTGAACAACAATTAATGAATGCTCCAAAGATACTAAACAACTTGAGACGACATAAGAATGGCTAATAGATGAAGAGAATGACGAGAATGTGTCTATTATGAACAGATAAATATACACTGTTTCAGAATTATACATACCACGATATGCATGTATATATTTATCATATATATGTATACACACACACACACACACACACACACACACGCACATATATATAAATATATATATGTATGTATGTCTCTCTCTCTCTCTCTCTCTCTCTCTCTCTCTATCTATCTAGCTAGCTATCTATCTAGCTAGCTATCTGTCTGTCTATCCGTTTATCTATCTATCTATCTATCTATCTATCTATCTATCTATCTATCTATCTATCTATCATCATGGACGGACGGTAGACACATCGGCTCCCATGTAAGTTGCATTTTTCACCTCTTAAAAGACCTATTTTGTTTTAAAATTTTGTATAAGTTGTGTATAACACAAAATACTTCGTGAACATATATTTTTCAAATCGGAAATAGCTCTA
>NC_068981.1:42328840-42330725 GCF_001194135.2 Octopus bimaculoides
TTTTTCCTTCCTTCCCCCTCCCAAAAAGAAAAGCTCTACATTGTATTTGTCCCATCTTCGTTGAGCCCTGTGTGGCTAATAAAAGAAATGTATCTATCTATCTATCTATCTATCTATCTATCTATCTATCTATCTACCTCTCTGTCTGTCTGTCTGTCTATCTATCTCTCTGTCACTGAGTCTGTCTATCTAACTATCTATTTACGGCTCTATCTATACTAGAAAATTAAAAAAAAAAACGCACAAACACAATTACATATATACAGGCTTTATTCGCAAGCATGCTTCATGCAGTTGCTAATTCTGTTAGATGCTTATGTTGTCACGAGTATACATAGGCAGCCCTTCATTGCAACTATTTCTCTATTCTTGACCCGATAGAATATCTCGAAGGGAGAAAAACCTGTGCAAATATTAATCTTCACCTCTTACTCTTTCCGGTGAGTAATGTGCACAACGAAAAATAGAGCGCTTGCTCAACGATACTACGTTGTGTCCTTGTGCAACGCTTCATTTCTCATTGGAGAAGTACTTTGGAAAGAGTAGCAGCTTCCGTAATTATCTTTGAAGACTTTACTGTATGCGAGAGCTGCCCTGAAAGTAATTCTCAAGTGTGCATAATTTCTTTAACTGACAGGTTGCTGAAATCCCGCATGATCACATATTCATCTTTTCCTATCGTTCTTCATTCTATTCTTCTTTTTCGGAGAAAAATAATAGGTTCCGTACTATAATAGGTTCCATACAATAATTGGTTGCTTGAGTTTTTGACGGTATCAGAGAGCCGACTGATGAATAGGCCTTCTGATGAAAGAGAGCAATAGGCTCTCTGATATCTACAGAAAGCTATAGGTTGGTTTTGTTGATGAGCACTCACGAGAACAATGTGCTACCACTGACACAAGTTAACAACGAGAGGACGAACTGATTCGGGCGGATAGACAAGTCTCAATTCCCGAGCTTACCGCACAACTGGGCTGTCGTCACACTACATTACACTTGAAGATGGAAAGTTTTGGGCTTTGGGAAGTTCGTGCAAATGTGAGTACTTCGACGGTTTTACAGAGATAAGTGTGGAATGT
The DNA here is from genome assembly GCF_001194135.2 of Octopus bimaculoides. Lineage (NCBI taxonomy): Eukaryota > Metazoa > Mollusca > Cephalopoda > Octopoda > Octopodidae > Octopus > Octopus bimaculoides. The sequence goes on from NC_068981.1 coordinate 42,329,923, forward strand.
GGAACTTATCTGCTGGAAGTATTTGAAATCAGTGAGGACACGTTTTTGTCTGATCTGATGAAAAGCGATGAAACGTGCGCATATGTTTATAAATTCGGAAATCAAAGCTTGGCCTATAGAATGACATTAAACCTCCTCACTAAAGCCCCAGAAATTCAAGAATCAATGATTTGCACAAAAAGGCATAGTGACTATCTTTTAGGATCACATGGGTGTCATTCTCATTGTGGGTGGACAGTGAACAACAAGTAATACACTAAAGCTAAAAATGCTTAGAGAGGCCATTTGGACTATGAGACTGAAAAAGAATCTGAAACAATATCGTAAATTACTATAACAATTTAGACAACCGGACAACAGGGAAACTGCTCCCGTGAAGTCCAGTTCTGGCAACTTTCACTTTCAGCTCGATGAAATAAAGGACAACAATATGATAAAAGAGACGAGCTGAAAGTGGCTTCAAACAAGTGGATACAACAGTAAATTTTTAAAAGGTATTGGAGAACTGGGTTCAGAGATGGCGGAATTGCATTGCTTGTCAAGGAGACTAGGTTGAGCAAAACTTTTTATAGAGGTATTGCTATTCTATTAACATGTGCAATTTGCACAACTTATGTCATTTAATTAAAGAAGTTCTGGTCACGTTTGCCTTGCTTTCGTTAAAACTGTATATTAATAGGAATGGTAAGACAACAAAAGAATGAAAGAGACCTCGATATTATGTAAATAGAGGAATTTATTTGTAATATAATATGTGGCAATTATTCGTTTGCCATAATGTAACTCCGAGTTTCGGATGTCGG
>NC_068981.1:42330735-42331411 GCF_001194135.2 Octopus bimaculoides
ACACACACACACACACACACACACACACACACACACACACACACACACATATATATATATATATATATATATATAAAATAATTGAGGCAGGTATACGCAATTTACCATATGAACCAGTGACTGATTCCGTAAAATGATAATGTGAAAAGTATAAATTACTTTAGGTGGTTAGACGCAATTCAAAGCCAAAAAGGAAATAACACACTGTCACTAAAAATTGACGAAGGATACAGAGAGCACCACCATTGCTAGAAATAACAGTCAAAGGCTCTTTAGCCAGAAAAGCAGATTTTTTATTAACTGACAAGGGAGACAATCTCCCCACCGCAAGCGAGGGCATTAGATAGGTATATGAATTAGGCATGGAAATTAAGCTCACCAGTAATGTTTAATTTCCATGCAAAATTGGCATGCTGATCAGATGCCCTCGCTTGTTCTGGGGAAGTTGTCTCCCTTGCCAATAAATAGGACATGTGCTTTTGTGGCTAAAGAGCCTTTGATTCTAATTCCTAGCAATGTTGGTGTTCCTTGAACACTTCGTCACTTTTTAGTGCGGGTGAATTATATATGTATACATACACACACAGACACATATATATATATGTCCCCTCTGTGTGTAGCCCCTTGTGGGTAGTAAAGAAATAACACACGCACACACACACACACACACGCACAC
>NC_068981.1:42331536-42333066 GCF_001194135.2 Octopus bimaculoides
TATATGTATATATATATATATATATATATATATATATATATACATACATATACATGTATATGTATATATGTATGGATCTGTGTATTTGTGTGTGTGTGTGACTGTGCATTTTCACATACTTGTAACAATGCGGGGCATGTCACCGTGTAGCCTGTAGATAACGTTTTGCTTCCCCTTCAGAAGTGAATGCAACACTGTCCTTTCCCTTTGACTAAGACAGTAAACAGAGTTAACATATTAATTATTCATTGTAAATCTTCTGGTTACTATAAATATTTATATGCCTTCTTTCTTTGATTTATATTGCTCATTCACAGTACACACACATATATGCACACAAGCATACACACACAAGCACACACACACATACACACACACACACACACACATACACAAACACAAAAACACAAACACACAATATATAACCAATAAACCAGCAAGCTGTTGGCGCAGCACTTGAATAAACTATCACCTGCATTGAAGTCAACGACAGAGTCCGTAAATTGTCACTATATCTGATAGAAAGAATAGTTGCATTTCCTCTAAATCCCTTTCTACCATCTAAAAATAGTAAGGTTACATTAGATAAGATAGTCGTTGGTAAACTCTACTTGGCAAGCCCTTTAGTTCATATGTCTACTAGACCTGAGCGGAATGGACTAGTGGTGGGGAGACAAGTAACAACAACAGCAACAACAATTACCTGCATAGTGATTTATTTTTCCACTGAAGGAAAATAACTTTCTGTACTTGAAAATATTTTGAAGCTGTAAATTTTAGATGTTTTAATTTGTTTTCTTCGGTGTTGCCCGAGGTTTAGTATTTTCAAATAAAACTTTTATATGAAGTTTGTGTTTGAAGCATTAAACATTAAAATATTTCAAGATTCCCAATATGACTAGCATTTACTTGTTGCCTAATAAATAAAATGTATTTGTGATTCCTCCCTGTCTGCTTTCCAAGTTGTTCAGACGAATCAAATATAATAATACTGAATGCTGGTAGTGACAGACATAAATGTTATTTCAAAATATGTTAATATGTCTATGTTTATCTTACAACGAACTTGCTATAAAACAGCGGATTAGAAGTAGAACATTATTTTGTTTCCACCAATCAATATTAATCTGCCCCAAGCAGATAAAAAATTTGTCGTATATTTTGCAAACATAAAACAGTGAAAACAGTTATTCCAAATTATAGATTTATTTTTTTCATTGCATTTCTTTAGTAAATTGTAGATTTTCTAAATCATATTTTCACAGAAATGAACAAAGACCTTGTAGTATCTTCATTATCTAGGTTCAAATCCTACAAATATTAGATTTGCATTTCAGCTATGCCGTTTTCATAGAGTAAGTAGTCAAACACTCTGTCAGCGAAACCGATTACACTATCTCCCTTGATGTGTGCCCTTCTTTTGCACTGTACATGTATCTCATATAAATTCCGAAATGATAGAAACATGTTCACTGCACACACATACACACACACACGTATGTCTATATATATATATATATATATATATAT
>NC_068981.1:42333148-42341477 GCF_001194135.2 Octopus bimaculoides
ATATAATAATAATAATAATAATAATAATAATAATAATAATAATAATATAAATAATATATAGATATATGCATATATCCATACATATATGTACATACCTACATCTATATGTATACATACATGCATATATGGGTACAGGACATATATATATGTAGATAGATATAATTAATAAAAAAAAACCAGAAAAAAAACAAGAAAGAAAAAAATCTACAACTCGACGACGTAGTACAGGCAAAGTATTAATGAGACGCTCAGAGAAGGAAAGAAAGAGTGGTTTGCTTTACGTTTCGAGCATAACCCTTCTTCGGAAACAGGAGACATAGGAGTGTCCAAAAGAAAATGAAGAAGGAGGAAAATATCGCCAACTATCCACGTGAGTTACATTCTTGAAATGATCGGAAGTAGATGGACAAAGAGAAAGTATATACCTACACACACACACACACACACACACACACACACATACACACACACACACACACACACACACACACACACACACACACATATATATATATATATATATGCAGTGGGGGGAAATAAATATTCGTACATGTCAAAAATTCTTTATTTATTTAATTTCTAATGAACATAAATGGGATGGGATATACCAATACTATATTTGCATACACATGCATAAACTAAGAATATGCAAAAGAAACTAGTAAATCATATGGTATGGGGAAATGAAATGACAAAAAGAGATTCTGAATTAAAAACTGCAACAAGAATGTCAACTAAATACTAATGTATGTAGTCCTACCTATCGATTACATTTCAATTGTTCGTTTTGCATATATAATAAAAGATTTTGAAAATTAAAGCTATCTATTTACTTCCTGCATGTCTGTGTATATATATATATATGTGAGTGTGTGTGTATAGTAAGTAGCATAAATGGGCAAGGGGTTTGAAATCGGGTAGAAATGGAGTGCTATGGGGTAATTAAGCAGGAAAGTGGAGTGGAGTCTATCCGTATATTGAAAGGAAGAGAGGTGTGTGTTTGTGTTCCTGTTTTTGGGGCGGGGTGTAGGTGAGGAAGTATAGTGAAAATTGTTAATAACGTTCTAGGTTGTTGGCATGTATGTATTGTGTGTCAGAAAAGCGTGGATGTGAGGAGGTGACAGCAAATGGAACTCTAAGTTGGAAGGGATGTGGTAGACATCTGTGTAACGTTATTTATGACCATGAGATGCTGTTCGTAGAGGAGTGAGAGAAGAAAAAGAGATAATAAGAAAGGAAATGTCCAAAGGAAAAAGCTGCTTTTTTGATTCTAAAAGAGAAGAAAATTATTGGAACACGTGGAGGGGTAATATGAAAGTGTTAGAGGCGTGTGTATGTGTCGGAATGTAAATGGAACGGATTATACTGAGGAACATGTGGGGAGAAAAAAGAACTTATAAAATTGAAGATGAAGATTGAAGCGTAAAGCCGTATAAGCTCGGAGGCATGAAATGAGTTTTGGTTCCATTTGGAGGCGAGTAGTGTATTATGGGAGTGTGGTAGCCTGGTAACCGAACGAGATGTGTTGGATGTAATAGTCAAATATGAAAAGAAATGTATGGCTGCTAGGACGAGACAGGATAGTGAGAAAGGAGGAGCACAGGTTATGAAGGAGGAAGAAAGCAATGAAGACAAAATGGAAATATAAAACATATTGAGACAAAGAAAGATGGAGAGAAGCATAAAAAAACGAAAAGAAACTAACCATAAGAGAATTGCGAGTTCAGGGTGAGAGACAAAAAACAAGAGAAACTGAAGAGTATAGACGTGTAATTTCGTCCCATGCCGAAGAACCTAACACTTTTCTCATTGGATTTGCTGGTAGATGGTTAAACTTATAGATGTTGAATTTTGATATACTTTGTGACAGGTTGGTCTTTTGAATTACAAGTACAACCTTTCCTATAGATTTTCACATAGTTTCTGTCTGAAGTGACAAGGCTGAAATCCACTTGAAGTTATAATAACATTCATTTGGTTGATTCCGGGAACACGTACTTGCAAAGAGATCATCTTAACCCTTCGAACGTACAGCTCCTTTATATATGTGCGTGTGCGTGTGTACACACACACACGTACGCACGCATGCACGCACACAAACACACACACACACACACACACACATACACACACACACACACACACACACACATAAATATATATAAGATTCAGTTAAACTAGGTACTTACATTGATGCACTTTGTTAGGTCGGAACAATTTACACACAACAGTATTATGTAAATATCAAACGTGGTACATAAGTACCGGCCAAATGATATTATTGCTGTGTATGTAGACAATTAGACCCAGCTGAGTGAAGACATCCGCTCTGGAGCTATTCAGACATGTACATTATATTAAATACACGGTCCATAATATTTACGAAGGGCAGATTCCGAGACAAGTGAATAAAATATGTGTAACAGTAGGGGTACAGGTGTCAATCCATTAAGGCCGTTTCTAACGGCTCCCTTAATTGATTAATGAAAACATTACATCATCGTAAAGAAACCGTTTTCGTCAGATGAATTCATGAACTTCAAAATAAAGGACATTCAAAATGATCCAACATAGTTTAAAATCCACGGAGCAATAACATTTACAGTGATTCTGCTACTATTTCAGTTGACAGAATGGATTTACCAGAACAGTGTATATTTGATCGGAACAGAGAAATTTAGAGTTTAGTAGAGTTTTTAGGAAGGGGAAGGAATAATTGACTCAATCATCTCGACAAGAGAGGAGGGCCTGGCTCTATTAATTTTGGGTTTATCTTTTAAGGAGTTGTTTAATTTCTACTGGTCAGTGGTAAGAAAATGATTTGTGGTCAGCTCAACAAAATCATTTTCTGACCACAGATCATTTTCTGACCACAAATACTTTCCTTACCACTGACCAGTAGACATTAAACAACTCCTTAATAGATAAACCCAAGAGTAATGGAGCCATGCCCTCCTCTTTTGTTAGAAATAGAGATGATTGGGTCACTGGAGTCAATTATTCCTTCCCCCTCCTAAAAACTTTACTAAGCTCTAAATTTCTGTTCTGATGAAATATACATTATTCTGGTAAATCCGTTCTGTCAACTGAAATAGTAGCAGAATCACTGTAAATGTTATTGCTCCTTGGATTTTAAACTATGTTGGATCATTTTGAATGTCCTTTATTTTGAAGTTCATGAATTCATCTGACGAAAGCGGTTTCTTTACAATGATGTAATGTTTTCATTAATCAATTTAAGGAGTCGTTAGAAACGTCTTTAATGGATTAACACCTGTACCTCTACTCTTATTTTATGCACACACACACACACACACACACACACACACACACACACACACACTCACATATATATACATACACACACACATATTTGTGTATGTGAGTGTGTGAGTGTGCGCGCGTAAATAGGGAGCTGCTTTTCTTTTTTTAAACATGTTATATTAAAAACACAACTATGTTCGAATTTAATCCTTCTAATTAATGACTTTCCCTATTTCCGTATTAAACTTTTATGTTTCGTTTAGAACAATGACTTCTTAAATCCATTAATCCATTAATATTTCAACAACCTGCTCGGCTTTATCATCAGAACGAAATATTACTCTTAATGGCGTAGCATGCGGGCACTTTGCTCAAGACTGCCTAAGATCATAGAAATAATGTTTAACTGAAAAAAAAGATTAACAACATATTTGCAAAATATTCAATGACGAAGTGTTACTAGAATTCATGATTTATTTTATCTATGGCGAATCTGTGTGTTGAGATATAGTTTGAATTATGAAATCTTCTGAAGTTACTCCTCTTACTGTATTGTGGAATTGTATACATTTACATACATACATACATACATACATGCATGCATACATGCATGCATGCATACATACATATATATCTGCATCTCTATCTCTCTTTCTCTCTCTATCTCTCTTTTCTGTCTATCTCTCTATCTGTCTATTTTCCCCTTCTTTCTTTCTTTCTTTCTTTCTTTCTTTCTTTCTTTTTCTCTCTCTCTTTCTCTCTTTTCTCCATTTCTTTCTCTCTCTCCTCCTTTCTCTCTCTCTTTCCCTCTCTCTATTTATGTATCTCTCCGTCCGTCGTCTATTGCTCTCTCTTCCTGTCCCTCTTTGTCTCTCTTTGTCTCTCTCTCTCTGTTCCTGTCTCTCTCTCTGTTCCTGTCTCTCTCTCTGTTCCTGTCTCTCTCTCTGTTCCTGTCTCTCTCTCTGTTCCTGTCTCTCTCTCCTGTTTCTTTCTCTCCTTCTGTCACTTTCTCTCCTTCTGTCTCTTTCTCTCCTTCTGTCTCTTTCTCTCCTTCTGTCTTTCTCTTTCTGTCACTCTCTTTCTGTTAATTTCTCTCTTTCTGTCACCTTTCTTAATCCTCTTCATAAGAACATTACATCTATCCTAGCTCCAAAAAATGTTCCTCTACATACCATTGATAATATGTTGTTGAATAAACTTCTGGAAGTCTTCAGTTATAACACAGTTGACAGTATTGTTGATGATCAGGATAGTGTCAACCACCAGGTACAGCTCCTCATTGTCTTTAGTTGAAAAAAGGGACCCCTATTATGCTATTACATATTTTGTCTCAACCAAAATTATGCAATGGTACTATATTATTTGTGCACAAACTTTATTGACCCAAACATTCTCACTGTTTGTAGTAAAGGCTTATGTACCCCGAAATAAAACAAAAGTTTTGTTCTTAAAGAAATCTTAATGCAACAAGAATACTTCAATAACTTCATTTACCATTACTATCATTACGTTCAAGAATGAGTAAATTACCTATTTTAATGAACTGTATTATATAATTGTCATTACTGTATTGATAAATAAAATAACACATACATCTCATTTATTATTATAACGTAATAAACGAACAGAACTTCATGTATAAACATGATCATTTTTCTACTTCAATTATTACATGTTTTTCTCTTATGAGAACATTATATCATTGCCATTACTTTATAAATAGATAAAATACCAAATACGACTCACTTATTATTGCAATATCATTGTAAGCTCATGCATGATATTGATCTTTCTTCTACTTCAATTACTACACATACAGGAGAAGTAAATTATACATATAATAATAATTTCAATGTGTCTCCTGATACTGCGTTTAATATTTTGGACTAATGTGTATATGTCGATTAGTGTGTTGAAGTGTTTAGTAGTGCACTGGCACAGTTTGGACTCTCTGGTGTCATCTGCAGCCGGGGTATATTACCGTCGGATCTACTTCAGAAACTCCGCAGCGATAATCGAAGTAATCACAATAACTTTTTAAAGAGTAACCAAATCCATTTTCTGGTTACTTAAGAAATTATATATATATATATATGTATATATATATATAAGGGCATAACTATACAAGAATGCCTCACGTTAACTACCGTAATAAACACATTTTTACCGAATGCGAAGAAATGCAGCCATCAAGGAAGCTAGCCTTTTAAAAACAGACTTAACTATAGATCGCCGATTTCGTGATCATTATAATATATTATCTTCATTCGTCAGTATAGTATAGTCAAGACACATAGAAATTAAAAAAAAAAGATCAATATACTAAACGAACACCTCATGTATTCTGGATAGCACATAGAAGATTGTTTTTCCCTATATATCTATGAAAAAGGCGGGCTTTTCGAGCTGCACTTCGGTACCATGTGTTTTTAATCGGAATAAAATTCAGCACTGAATATATTCCGGTTATATATTTAATTAATACAATAATAGGATAAACTCTTATATAAGAATTTATCAAGTAGTTATCGTGAAAAACATTCATAGGGAAGAATCTATCGTTTTTCCCTAAATCATATTTATCTATTTATATATATATATAAGGGCATTACTATACAAGAATGCCTCACGTTAACTACCGTAATAAACACATTTTTACCGAATGCGAAGAAATGCAGCCTTCAAGGAAGCTAACCTTTTAAATACAGACTGAACTATAGATCGCCGATTTCGTGAGTTTTATTAACAATTTGATACGATAAAAAATTTAAAAGAGTAAGAAAAGGAGAATAGAAAAAAAGGTTTTTGTGTTACAATTTGTGTTGTAGTGCATGGACGTGGATTCTTTGTTGCTGGTTTAGCTGGTAGGAGGTTGAACTGTTTTAAGCTGGAATTGCTTTGTATACATAGGTCTTTTTTAGATCCAAGTTCTGATAGATTGTAGATATAATGAGGTGTCTTGTATTTGTCCTCTTGTGGTCCAGTATTTTGGTTGGTTGACTTCTTGAAGATGTCATTTATTTTTGGAATATTCTGCTCACATATTTTGGGTTGGCGAAAGTCCAGCATTCTGGGTGGTTGACTTCCTGGTGACATCATTCCGTTATCGACTGTTTTGATCGCTTGTTTTAGACCAGTAGAGTTCTAGTGCGCTGGTTGATTTTCTGCATACGTTACTTGTTTTCGCCAAAGGTCTTGGTAACAAAAGCAAGGAATTGGAAAATTGCTTCTTTTGAATTCGTTGTTAACTGGAAGTTTTGAATGGCGTTTTGCATCACTCATGCTTATATTAAAACGTCCGTATGGCGTTTACATCAGTGATACTTACATTAAAACGTCCGAAGGATGTATTATTTTACTACATTGTAGTTTCGTTTTGATAAAGAGTTTTTTTCAATCTTCTGTTTTTGCAATATGTATATTCGAACTATGAGTTTGTGGTGGGACAATTTACATGGGTTTTGGTTCTATTATGTAACTAGATTGCATTTCCTGTAATATACAATCTATGAGTTTTGTGTATTTTTGATTTGTGCTAAATATTGCATGAGTTGTGTTCTTGTATTGCTATACCAGGTCTACTAATCTATTAGAATACCCATTAACCAATGTTTGTTTTACATGCAATATGCTGCAAAGTGCGGAAACGACCCGCTTTTACAATAATTATATTCTGATGATAAAGCGAAGACAGTATTGAAACATTAATGGAGAAATGGTTTCAGGAATATTATTTTGCCGAAATAAAGTATTAATAAGGAAACAGAAAAAATGCGTAATAAAAAGATTTAGCTCAAACAGTCATGTCTTTAATATAGAAATAAACACGCACACAATTACGTATATGTACACGCAAATCTATATAAGAATATTCACACACATATATGTGTGTGTGTGTGTAACTAGATTTCAGTTATGACTGCATGTATGTGCGTAATAGAGTTCGCGTGCTTGTCCGCGTGCTTGTCCGCGTGCTTTCCCGCGTCCTTGTCCGTTTAGGTGTATCTACTGCACAGTATGCATTCAATAACATTGTCTGAGCGGAAAAATATCAACTTCTTTTTTTTTAAATTTGATGTATGTCATATGCAACATTTCTTTCAACGCAAAATAAGTTGGAATTGCCAGGATGTGTGCAATGGAAGGAACCCCTGCAGACCCTGAAGAGAATTTCCAAGCAATGAAAGCGCAAACCTAATTACATAGTGACAATAAAACCTTAAGAGACAAGTTCTAGTGGAGAACTCATTGATTCTTTGATGGTAAGCTTAAGAATATGACTATGTTAAATTCTATTTTTCTTTCTAATTTTATATTTTGAGTCATATTAAATATAATCGATAGAGTTTCTCTTAAAGGTACGAAAATCACATATAGATATATTCAGACATAAACACAAACACACTCATTGCTTATTTTCCCCAAACTATTATATTGATTAATATAGATGAGTTTGTTGATTTTGTATGGACAGCTCTTCACAATATGTGTGTGTATATACATATATATGGAGGCAAATATATATGTATGTACACACACACACACACACACACACACACACACACACACACACACACACACACACACACACACACACACACACACACACACACACACATATATATATATATATATATATATATGTGTGTGTATATATATATATATATATATATGTGCACATACGTGCACAAATATTTCTACAGGAGTACATAAACTTATAGTATATTATTTTATCGTAAACTATTATGCTGATGAATATAAATGAGTTTGTTTATTTCATGGGTATACATCCACCATCCACCCATCCATACATCCATATACACAAATGCTTGCATGCATCTATATCTCCACAGGAATACCTACGTATATTGCAGTTTCTTATACGAATGCAAAGTTTTATACTATCACAGGTATATATATGCTAGCTTAATTTAGCAGGTGCGAGTATATATGTATATGTGTGTGTGTGTGTGTATACGTGTGTGTGTGCGTGCGTGTGTGTGTGTATACGTGTGTGTGTGTGTGTGTGTGTGTGTGTGTGTGTGTGTGTGTGTGTGTGTGTGTG
>NC_068981.1:42342573-42347930 GCF_001194135.2 Octopus bimaculoides
ATATATATATGCATGTGTGAAGGCGCGTGGCATGGTGGTTAGGGTATTCTGCTTCCGATCGTAGAGTCGCTAGTTCGACTCCTGGCGGTGCGTTGTGTCCTTGAGCAAGACACTTTATTGCACCGTACTCCAGTCCACTCAGCTGGCAAAAATGAGTAGGATCTATATTTTCAAGGGGCCAGCCTTGTCACACTCTGTGTCCCGCTGAATCTCACTGAGAAATACGTGAAGGAGTACGCGTGTCTGTTAAGTGCTCAGCCACTTGCACGTTAATCTCACGAAGAAGCTGTTCCGTTGATCGGATCAACTGGAACCTTTGTCGTCGTAAGCGATGGAGTGCCACTTTCTTTTATGTATGTATGTCGTTATTCAGTTTATTTCAAGATTTCATGCCAATAGAGAAAGAATCGGTTTCTAACCTAGATTCAAAGCTCTTTCATTGGAATTTCATCATCAACAACAGGGTATGTATGTATGTATGTATGTAGGTAGGTAGGTAGGTAGGTAAGTACAGATTTGTATTCTTTATGTATAAATTTTCTTGCATTTAGTTGCATATCTAGACATACTCATATATATTTAAATGATAAACTTCTGGAAAGTTTAACAGATTTTTACAGTTCCAGTGACGGATTGGATCTATAGTCTTCGAATTAGCTTTCTCCTTTCTAGTTTTGAGAAGCCTAATTTCTCAAGATTGGTATTTAGACAATGTGTTACATATCCCAGGGCCCCAATAATTACAGGTGTAAATCTGAACTTGTAAGCTGGATAGAGAAACTGCAGATTTCTCAATAGTTCAGCATAGGTATTCTCTTTTTCCCTGATCTTCAGCTTTATGTTAACATCTGCTGGGCAGCTAATTTCCACAACTGTGCACAGTTTCTCTTCACTATCTCAAATCATTATATCAGGTCTGTTGTGCTTACATTTTAGTGAATTCTTGTCTGTCTGTCTGTCTGTCTGTCTGTCTGTCTGTCTGTCTGTCTGTATGTATGTATGTATGTATGTATGTATGTATGTATGTATGTATGTATGTATGTATATATTTGTTGAATATGCTAATACATATAAGATTTCTTCTTGATTTGTTCTCCCAAAAGTTTTCCAGAAATATTCACAATGTCTACCGAATAGTGCAATACACCTACAAACATATATGAAAGCATATATACAGACATACTTAGAAGCACATATATACACATAGGAACAAAAAGACTCAGATTTTTACAGTGATGAAAAATATATCTGAAGATCAAATTCACATTCCAATGGTTGATGTGGCATGCTAGTCATTTTAACATTACGTTCGTTTATGTTTACACGCACGCACACACACACATACACACACACACATACACACACACACACACACACACACACAGACACACACACACACAACACACACAGACACACACACAACACAAACACACAGACACATATATACTTTGATAGTATCTTATATATTTTTTAAAAAAGATATGATCGGAAAACTGTTGACACAATTCCATTGCATCTGAATTTTGTTACTAATCACGTTGCAGGTATGTGACGATACCTCTTTATAATTTATAGTGTATAACACTATGAAGAAATAAACAAAAGTATGTGTTGTTTTAAATGGCTACTCTCTCCGCCAATAATTGTAAGAGATTCAAACAATTACTGATATCGATCATGTCACTTGGCAAACAATTCACTCCGACATTCATATTTTTTAGTTAGGTTATTTTGACATGAACTCTTATATATGAACAATGGTGGCTACAAAATGTGCACATAATGTCATGAACAGCCATGTCAGTATCAACAAGAGCAAAAGTTAATATAGCAGTAACCACTAAGCTGCTGCCAGAAAACACACAATTAAAGTAAATATTTTAACCACCTTTCAATATTAATGATTTCATATCTGTTACAAGGACTCTAGATTCGAAACAAAAACATATTTGTATCGAGTGGGGAACAGAAGAAAAAGAAAAACAAGCAACTGTAAAATTAAAAATCATTTGAATCTGATTTAAATTTAAAGCTATTCATAGTATTTACCCCTAATGAAATTAATTTTTTTATATAATGTAATTATTTATGCCTACTCATGGAAAATATTGCACACCTAGTTAAAGAAAACTAGAACAAATGCAGTGACACCTAAGCTTTACTGAGTAGGTCTAATGATGCTGAAACATATTCGTAGTTGTTTCCTGCATTAAAAGGAATAAAGTAATATGAATCAATGAAGGTATGGTACATTTTTCTCCCTGCGGAAAATGTTATCACTAACTAAACTATTGTTTTTTGCACGTTTGATGTCTCAATACACACACACACACAAATGCACGCACACACAGACACACAGACACAGACACAGACACACACACACACACACACGTATGTATGTATTTAAATGTACTACATGTTTCCTTCCCCATACGTAGACATATAGTAAACCCAAGTGTTTATTATAATAAACGCGAAATTCCGTCTGTCAGTCCATCCGCGACCCCTGTATCTCAGTCTGCATTTGTTCTACATAGACATATTATACCTTTTTGGAATTAGGATGATCTCAGGATTGAAGATCTGCCCTTTAATTGGTTCTTAGACATCCAGCATTGGAATCAGGTCTGGATGAGGATTTGTTATAACAGTTGAAACTTCAAATTTTAAAAGATTTCAAAAATGTGCGAGCCTACAAGTTTTTCATTTAAACGGAATTTAAAGTAGTACCAAAATTTTGTGAATTTAAAAAAATATTTTCAATTCAGTTCATTTAAAACTAGATTCAAGTCAGAGTGAGACGTTTCGTGTTCGAGAGGTTTCGAAGCCCCGCGGAGTTTGTAAATTGAAGCACTCGGAAGGAAATATCGAAGAATTCGAACTTTTGGCCTGATCGGATTGCCGGTCGGATCGGACTTTCGGCGGAGTCAGTTTATTCAGAGATTTAGATGCTGGAAGATTTGCAGCTCAGCTATTGGATTTGGGAAATGCAAGTATTCAGCAGGATAGACATCACTTTTCCATTTGGTCAAAACTGTAAGAGTTGATAACCAAGTCTTACCCAAACATTGGACATAATTTTCAAGATCATGATTGGCCTCGTGAAATTTTGTAACTAATCTTGCGCCAAAGAATGAAGCTGTCCAGGTTGTCAATTGGAAACTTATGCAATCAGTCAATACTGAGGTAAAAAATATTTCTCAACTGATGCTGTTGTGGACCCAAAATGAGACTGAATTATCCTACTGAGGTTGTTAACTCTTTAGGTCCTCCTGGACTAACTTCTCACGAACTGATATTGAAGAAAGGAGTTCCAATCATGCTTTTGAGAAATCTGGATCCTCCAAAGCTGTGCAATGAAACAAGAATGATTGTGAGGCAAATGAATCCACATCTTTTGGAAGCAACAATCCTCACTGGAGAAGGCAAGGGAGGAAATGTGTTTATTCCAAGAATTCCACTGATTCGAGCAGTCATGCCCTTTTAATTCAAGAGACTTCAATTTCCATTATGAGTTAGTTTTGCGATGTCAATTAACAATATTCAAGAACAATCACTGAAGATTGTTGGACTTCACCTCATGCAGCAGTGCTTTTTCCCATGGTCAGTTCTATGTTGTTTGTTCCAGAGTTGGAAACGTCAGCAATATCTTCATACTCACACCAAATGGTAAAACCAAGAATGTTGTTTATCCTGCTGCTTTACAGTGATCTCCAAATGTCACAGTGATACAAAATCTCCAAATATGATACTTTGTGATATAAATGTGAGATAGTAAGTTACCAATAAAAGCTTTATTATTATTTCTATCTTTAGTTTGGGGCAGCAGGCCCAATTATCCCCACCCCTGGAGCTAGCTTAAAAGTCCACACGGGGTGCAGCTTTTAAGATAATATATGATAATATAAACTACAACTTGTTATCATATCTCCCAACTGCTTCTTGTCCAATTATTGTATTATTTACATGTATTGTTATATTACAGTGTCTTCACTCATTCCAGCTAACCGTCTTCAGTTGTTTTAGTCAATTATCTTGGCCCCCAACTTCTCTTAATCTGATGATCTTTTTATTAATCTCTATTTTTATGAAATGATTGTTTTAATTATTTACAATATATTTTTGTTTTTTATCCGTGTTTGATTTGATACTATTAATATTGTTAAGTAACTCTAAGTTGGCTCTGATGAAATACTCCTCTGAGGAAGATTCTTCTTCTTCTTCTTCTTTTTCTTCTTCTTCTTCTTCTCCTTCTTCTTCTTCTTCTTCTTCTTCTTCTTCTTCTTCTTCTTCTTCTTCTTTATCTTCTTCTTCTTCTTCTTCTTCTTCTTCTTGTTCTTCTTGTTCTTCTTCTTCTTCTTCTTCTTCTTCTTCTTCTTCTTCTTCTTCTTCTTCTTCTTCTTCTTCTCCTACTCCTCCTCCTCCTCCTCCTTCTTCTTCTTCTTCTTCTTTTTCTTCTTACAGTTTTATAAATATCACAAACATCATAAGCTTTTTAATGCCTATACAATTAGTACATTTAATGGCAGCAATTCTTGAAAGAACTTCTTAAGCTCCAACAAAAAATCTTGCTGCTAAAATCCTAAGAACGCGAAATAATATACTTACTTCCACTTGCTATTGCATCATTCCTGCTAATTGTCTCCTTAACGGTAATTGTCATTCAAAGCTTTGATCTACTGTTAAATTCAATTTTGTCGATAGCACTGTTCCAAGATTTTCTATTGAGTTAGAACATACTTCTAAAGCTATGTTTTCTTCTAATCATTCACGTACTTAATAAACCTAAAAGAACTGGCGCAACTGTCTTCAAACATACTTGGGTTTTGAAAGAAGCAGGGTATACTGTGTTAAAAATCCTGTGACCGATTCTCAGTAACACCATAACTTAATATCTCGTTATCTTACGTTAAAATCTAATTTAAATTACTAATTATGGATCTAAATTGATAGTGACAATAAATCAAATATGCGTTCAAATATGGTTACTTATAGCAGACATTCTTCCAAATACATGATAGTATGGTTAAATTCAAGCAATTAATATTATATAACGTGTATTAGTATTGGTGTGAATGGTATAATGTAATTTATTTAAGAAACAGTAATTACTGAATACTTCCTTATATTATTGCAAAGCAACATTAAATTCATCCACATTTTTTTGTTTTCACCTTTACAGATTAGAGATACTACAGTTACCATTTATTTATTTTGCATTTCCATTTCTCTCTCTCTCTCTCTCTCTCTCTCTCTCTCTCTCTCTCTCTCCCTCTCTATTCACGCACACATATATATACACCCATAAACATATATATAAATATGTATGTATGCATATATATATATATATATATATA
>NC_068981.1:42348465-42351491 GCF_001194135.2 Octopus bimaculoides
ATGTATGTATGTATGTATGTATGTATGTATGTATGTATGTATGTATAAGATCCAAGGATTAAACTATAGGAAAAGAGGTAGCTTCAAGCTAACCATAGTAAATATAAATAACAACTTTCAGAGACAACATTGGTTTATTGAAACAGAAGATTGTGGATTTTTTTTTCTTATCGAAGTACAATAAATTGGAAAAAGTTATCTTTATATTTCGCGGTAGGCAACCAGGTTGCCGGGTATGCGAATCACAATACAATAGTTAAGGAATGGAGTAGATAAGAACCGGGCTACATATGTTTCATAGCGAGTGGAACCTCGGAAGTGGTAAATATCCAAGCGAGCTGTATGACCCAGGATACTCTTCAGACCAAGGATATCTTGATTAAATGAAAGTTTACATTGTCGCACAGAGCTACATATTAACATACAGAAGATTCTATCAGAATGTGTAAAGCACAGCAGGAGTGGAGAATATAAGTGTAGAGAGAAATCAAGATTAACAGAGAAAAAAGAAAAAAAGAAAAGTATAAGGGAGTGAGAAGGAAGAGGAATTTAAGGAAGGTTATTTGACCGATAATATTCAATAGGGCTATTTTGGCCGAATCACAGAAATTAGCATGGAGATTGGTATTTGAAAAACGACAATGTGTAGGGGAGAGGGCGGAGAAATATTTTCGGTCAAGGGGGAGAAAAAAATTGGATGAAGAAAGAAAGATAAAATAGGCAAGCACTGTGGCGGCTACTACTAGCTATCAATTAAGGTGTGTGTATTGTGTCCAGTGAGCGTGTTTACAGTATGAAATAGTAGAGGTGTATGTTGATGTATGTAGTTGTAAGTTTATAAGAGGGGTGGTAGGAAAAGGAAGCAGGTGAAATAAAAAAAAGATTTTTATAAATGGAGGTCACACTTGTTATTATAGCTGCTGTATGGTTTGGCATGGGTGACTATGGACCACTGGAGAGTGTAAGGAGTTAAAACAATCTTTAGTTTATTGATAAGATGAGATAACGATGTACTGTTAGATTTTGTTTTGGACTTGAAACTGGAGTAGTGATTGCTCACTCTAGCTTTGAAGGTGGTGCTGCATGAGTCAATATATATGTAGTTACTGTTGGCAGCTGATACTGTACACTTGCAAACTATGTTTTTTATGAGACAGCGGTTATCTAAAGGACAGGAGTGTTTTTCAACAGCGTTAAGCAATATCCTTCGTTTCTTTTAAGCTAATATGTTAAAACTTTCAACATTTCTGTAAGATGGAAATGTGACTTTTATCAGAGCACCTACTATACATGTACAAATAAAATTTTTCTATGTACGATACTTAATATAAATGCATCGACGAAAGGCAAATTACTTGCAGTTTTCATCCAGAGATAACATCACTTATGGACCGCAGTAACCTGCTTTTCGACAATATATTTATATTAAGTATGATACATAAATGCTTATTTTAATTTAATACTGTTCCTATTGCTTATAACAAGTAATCATCAATTTTATTTATTCTGAAGCCTTTTATTTATTCAAGCCTTTTATTTATTCTCAAGCCCTTTATTTATGCTTATAACAAGTAATCATCCATTTTATTTATTCTCAAGCCTTTTATTTATTCTCAAGACCTCGGGTGCGCTGATGCACTGCATCTTTATTTTCACTAGAACGGTTATGTTTTTCCACAGTAGTTGGGTATGTATCTCTGTTCATGCTACAGGCCCAATCAATGGCCCTATCTCTGCTCAATGCAACTCACCTGTATATCCCCTCCGAATCCCACACTAAACTTTTTCCAAAAGCATTTATCTCCAAATGTAGCAGTCTGACTTCTATATTCAGGAGGATTTGAAAAAGACCTACTCACTTATTCTTTACATTTCCTTCACGCACGGTCCTTAACATATTTCATTATCTAATTCTATCTCGTACAAAACATTTTGTGACGTATTTCCCTCACCAAGAAAGAGGAATCATTTCTCTGGAATGTGCACCCAACCAGTGCTTTGTCCTGGGCCATTAAGCGAAACTTACAAAATTGAATCACCTAATAAATTGTGAGTCTTTTACTAGATATACAATTTTCCATCTTTTAGTGTCTTTCAATCGTGAATATAAATCTATAAATCTGAAGTGCTGTATCTGAATGTTTCTTTTGTGTGATGTTCAAAGAAACATATTTTTTCTTTCACTGTTTTTCTTACATTACATTGCAATCGTTTCTTCCATTTCAGACTGTCCATTTCAATAAAGATTTCCACCTAATTTCACTTCCTATACTATATTTTGTCTTTTAAGATTTTTTCCTTTTCCCTTATCTACCAAATCTACAGTAAAGTGGTTTCGTTTAGAATACTTCTGAAGTCTTCAATTGCTATTCTTTGCTTGTTTACTTTGTGAATTATACTCACTTATTGATTTAAGAGTTTTTTTTAGAATTGTAACACCGATTCGAACTTCTCAGATAATTTAATAGCACAAAAACGACTTTCTCCTTTTAAAAATATTTTTGCTTGGTTTCTAGCATGATCTGAAAGTTAAAGAAGCTTTTTTTCATTTAAAATGTCTCAATTAAAGTTTGAAAATGCCTAATTTTATTTATAGTGCTCCTACACACATTTTAAAGTAGATTAATTTGTTAGGCGGTGCAATAACCATGATCTTTACAGGCTTTCCATTATAGAAATACATCACAGCTGGTGTACAGCTTCAACAGCTCTAAGTCGATGTCATTAGGAAAAAATGAAGGTCAAACAGATTTCTAGTGTTTTGACGTTTTGCAGGAGGTGAGGGTGGGACTGAGTAATTCAGTAGTTTGAGCATTACAAGGAGAAGGGGCATAATGACAGGAACTCAAGGAGAAAAACCAAATGTTTGAGATAAGACTTAGTGAAAGTAGTAACCAGAGAAACAGAGGATATTTCCGTAGTGATGGGATAAGCAAAGTGAAGAGACATTTTTGCCGAGCAGTTCTTTATTATTATTATTATTATTATTATTATTATTATTATTATTATTATTATTATTATTATTA
>NC_068981.1:42352512-42355606 GCF_001194135.2 Octopus bimaculoides
TATAGACCTGTAATGTTCGCATGCTCCAAATTCTTCCTATTTCAAATTTTAAGGGATTATATTTTTATTGTTTTTCTTCTTTCTTTACGATCCTGGAATCAAGCGGGCATTAATCAAGGCTGAAAAGCATGAGGACAGATACATTCCTCCTAGGTAAAGCTCTCATCGACTTCTTCAAGTTTCACTTGAAAAAGAAATTGAGACTGGAGAAGGAAGTGCTGTCCTCAAGTGAGTTTATTGAGAGGTGGGTGAAAGTTGCGAAAATGGCACGAGTAGATGGTACCTATCTCAGTATAGACCTGTAAATCGGCGAGAAGGAATTGGAGAGTGAACTTGCTCTTGGTGTTCAGAGAAATCTCGCTCAGTTGGGCTCATCAATTATCTCTAGAGGTCCTGCTCTATCAGGAGGGCTACACCTCTCTCATCCTCCCCAACGACCTTTTTTTAAACCATTGTATACTATGTAGACGTCGCTTCCTTTCCAGTGTATATTGTGTATTTTTTAATATTTTTTTTATATGTACACCCCGGCACATTATGGCTGTCTTTGTATTGCTCCCACCTCATCCTTCACCCTTGTGAAAAATAAATGAAATCCTTATTATTATTATTATTATTATTATTATTATTATTATTATTATTATTATTATTATTATTATTATTATCATTATTATTATTATTCCGCCGAGGTCAGCTTTGCCTATCATCCTTTCGGGGTCGATGAAATAAGTGCCTATAATAGAAAGGATTGTTATTATTATTATTGTAATGAGATCTATGATGTACGTCTATGTGCATGTGTATGTGTATGAGAATATATGCTCATGTGCGTTTGAGTGTTTGAGAAATAGTTGTGGCTGATTTATGTGCAGAGTATCTTCAGAAGACAGACTTATCCAAAATGCCAAAACTCATTCATTTCAGAACGTGAATTTATTTCATTAACAGTTTTCATTCTTGCAAACCTTCACTACTTTCCACTCTCTTCATCTTTTTCTTTCAAAGTGTTGTCAAAAAATAAGCAATTCCCATGTCTGTAGATCAGTTAATATTCTTCAAGCATTAAATGACCGCTGCTAGTACAGCCTTTGCTATCTGTGCTAAATAAGTATATTATGTCTTGGAAAACAGTAATATACCCTGTAAAGTATTCACAGGAATTAAGCATCAAACAATACTCCGAGTTCTTGACATCATAAGAATTTATAAACTTTTCAGGAGAATGTGACAATTATTTTTTAGAATTGGTTCTCGAAGCACATAAATGCTTTAAATAACACTATGTAAATATTGGGTTGGAAAGCCATTCTGTATAGAGAAAGTCAAGTGCTGCCCGTGGAACACGAACGCATGTCTATAGGAGTTGTGGGTTCGTGTCCATAAATAACCTTCGAATTTTTGTACTCCAAAAGCTTTTACAATTTAATATATACATGACATTATTTGTTACGCTTATGTGTTTCGAGAATCAATTCCAAAACCAATAATTATTCCTAGTGTTTCAAAATTGATCCATTGTGATATTGGTTGCAAATTTTGGAACAAAATCAGCAATTTCGGTATTGGGGGATAAATCAATTACATCGGCCTCAGTGCTCAACTGGTACTTATTTTATCGATTCCGATACGATGAAAAGCAAAGTCACTCTCAGCGGAATTTGAACACAGTACGTAAAGACGAATGAAATACTACTAATACTTTTTACCCGACGCGCTAACAATTCTTTATGTTTGCGCGCCTTGATCCATTGTGATCACAAAATCACTCAATCATAGCATGCATTGATACATCTCAGTTCATCTCCAGTCTTGTGGTTGGCATTTGAGTAGAGGTGATTCCACAACATGCAGTGCATAACTTAATATTAATGTTCTTTAACTTCTTAACTCAATGAAATACGTTATATTAAAAAAACACATCAGCTACTCAGTTTTTCGATATCTTAATAATATGTAAAAAAAAACCCAAAAAAAAACCCAGAAATAAACTCACGCAGTATATACTATCAGGTTCCAGTTTGGATTTCATAAGTTCGAGTCATCCTAACGTAAAATAATTCCGGTGGGACGAAACGTGATCTTGAGTATTTCTGTCTTGACATTCTGTATTGCTGCAATCTACTGCTAAACATGTTAGTCTACTGGCTGAACCGAAGCTATCAGTATCCTGCTGAGAAAATGACTCATTAGTTCCACTAACTGGAGAATTACATTTTCAGTTTAAGTTTATACAGATATACATGCATACTTTCAGCTGCTCATGCATATAGACGAACATATCACACACACACACATACACACACAAACACGTATACACGCAAATACATATTATAGACAACTACACTCACTAGCACACATATACATATACATGCATACATTCAGATATATAAATACGTGTGCATACGTGTGCACGTATAAAGTTCTCTACTAAAAGTTCTGAGAGAAGACATTTGACACTTACTTGTGATATGTTCTACAGATTTATAGTAAGTAGAAGACCAAACTGCAATATGCGAAGACCTGAGGAAATAAATTGATATTATGGAAGGTGTGGCCATAAAATATAGCGATCCTGTCTGTTGGATTAGCAACAGTTTTCAAAATAATAAGAGCGTGAATATATGTTTATATGCCCAGCAGTCAAATTAAAGAATTTTCAAAGTTGCAGAAATAGAAATGTATATAAATTATCTGAGTATTTACGATTCATGATTTAAAATCTCTTATATAATAATGTTAGTTGAAATTTTAATTCGACTGATATTATATAAGAAATTAAATTCCATTAAGATGACAACAATCCCCTCCAGGTGAATATTATGGAAAACATTTTATTTGACCAAGCAATCAAACAAACCTCTTTATACCACTTCTGCTTTTAGCCTCCAGGCAATTACGGCTTCCAGTTAAAAAAAAAGGAAATGAATTTCAGTGAAAGGTATTCGGTAAAATAGATCTGTTCTCCCTTGTACATGTATTGTCGCGTGTACAATTCTGTCATAAAACACGTTCCTCCACCATATATATATATAAACTTACTTGGAAATGGATACGTCGCGTTCAATTAAATAACAAATAATAAATAAATAAATAG
>NC_068981.1:42355660-42357407 GCF_001194135.2 Octopus bimaculoides
TATATATATATATATATATATATTTATATATATATATATGTATCTATACATATGCACATACATACATATACACATACATATATGGGTACAGGACATCACCAACGGTGCAAATACCATGAAATACGTAAGCTACAAGAAAAATTGGGAAAACAGGAAAAATAAACACAGAAAAAGGAACCTTCATCAGTTGTCGGCTGTCTATCTACTCCTCATTTTGAGCAGTCAACGACAATATGAGACTTCAACGACAGTTGCTACCCTGAATTCTAAAAGAAAATTTGGGATTTATGGAGGGTCAAAGTTGGGAACAAACACATGACAGTAGAGACATACAAGGAAAGCGAATCAAAATAAACATGGAGGGTTGTTATACCAGAACGACAGGAAAATAGTGAACGGTGTGAGAGGCATTTTTTTTAAAACAGAAAAGATAGAATAGTGAGAAAAACACATCCGTTCTTTTGAACGTCCATGCTGGAAAAGAAAGATGGCAACATGAAGAAACAAAAGTTGGACGATGGTCACGTGTGAGCAACGAGAGAGAGAAAGAGAAAAGAGAATGAGGAGAGAGGGAGAAAGAGAGAAAGGGTTGAGAGAGAGAGAAAAAGAGAAAGGGTTGAGAGAGCGAGAGAGAGAGAGAGAGCGAGAGAAAAAGAGAGAGAGAAAGAGAAAGAGGTGAGAGAGAGACAGATAGAAAACGGTGAAGGAGAAAAGGGAATTAGTGAAGGATGGAGGAAGAAAACAGTATAGAGTAGAGAGTCGCATCAAAAAGTTCAAGAAGTACTGTCTCGAAAATAATGACAGCCTTTGAAAAAGAGGGAAAAAAACTCCTCGTTGAAACAAAACTCCGGAAGAAAACCAAAACATTCATATAGGGGCCATCGGACTCTTACGCGAATTGTTAGAAAGGATCACAAAACTACAGCTCCCAAAATTACTGCAAAGCTTAATGACCACCCCGAGAATCCAGTTTCCGCAAAAACTGTTCGCCGGGAGCTGCGCAAAACCGGATTTCACGAGAGGGCTCCAATCAGAAAACCACTACTTCAAAAACAAACGTTGCAAAGCGTTTAGAGTGAAGTAATTGATCCCTAGAGCAGTGGAAGGATGTTATTTTCTCGGATGAGTCATCCTTTACCTTATTTCCGACACCGGCCGAGTATATGTGTGGAGACAGCCAAAAGAAGCATTTGATCCAGACTGCCCTCTTCTAACTGTTAAACATGGAGGAAGATCTATGATGATCTGGGGGGAGGACTATATCTTTGAAATTCGCCAACCCAATAGTTTCCCTTCATGGCAGAATTAATAGTGAAGACTATTTAAGCATTTTATCTGATTAAATTCATCCTATGGTTGCGGAACTGTTTCCGGTGGGAACCGCAATCTTTGAGGATGATAATGCACCAATTCACACAGTTAACCGAATGGCACGAGGAACATTCTAGTTTAGTTGAACATCTTATCTGGCCACCACAGTCCCCAAATCTCAATAGTATTGAACAGTTGTGGTGCACTTTAGAAAAACAAGTAAGGAGTTGATATCCTCCACCATTATCACAACAAGAACTGGAGACTGCTTTAGCTGAAGAATGGACAAAAATTCCTTTGGAAACAATTCAAACTTTGTTCGAGTCCATAACTCATAGAATTCAAGCTGTAATTACTGCCAAAGGTGGTCCTACCCCATATTAAAATAAGTGTGTTTGAAATTTTAAGGTGTCTCCATTATTTTGTCCAACTCCTG
>NC_068981.1:42359050-42359812 GCF_001194135.2 Octopus bimaculoides
ATATATATATATATATATATATAATCATCCTGGTACATGTGTGTGCGTCCGTATGTGTGTGAATGCGTGTGTGCACGCGCGCGTGTTTATGTATGTATGTATCCATGTTTACGAATTAGTAGTAATTATTCATTAACAAAATTCTGTTCTGTCATTTAAATCAATACTCTAGACATCCACATGCGTCGTAAAGTAGAGATGGAAGTTGTAATTATGTACGAGTGAAAAGCAGACAAGGTATCAGAAGGTCTGTTTAATATTTTAGACGATTAATCTAACTGTTTAGTCTTGCTTTAACACGTCATGATAGACGACACCGTTCATATCCTGCCTACCACAGAGCATAACGTTTTTTCGGGTGTTGTCCTGGTTTGGGAAAGAATTCTCACTTTTCATTGGGTGCTAACTATTGACATTTTCGTTCGATATGACTATAGAGAAACAACTTCCAATTACTTTTAGTGATTCTATCCAGAAAACCTTCGGTAGCAAAACTACTCTCAATGACGAGTAGAAGACACCGATCTCGTTAAACTGATAACATGACGACAACCCACTCACCATGTGTAGAGACATCTACCTCATGAAGGTATTTTAAGATGGAAGTGTGACTTGAAGTGATACCTGTGCAGTCTGTATTTCATTTTCCTTAACTTCGATATTGTTAAACAGTATACAATGCTATCTGCAAAAGAGAGTGTTCTGGGCTAAATAGAAAGAATACATCTACTGCAATGTGTATGTATGTATATATATATATAT
>NC_068981.1:42360386-42364805 GCF_001194135.2 Octopus bimaculoides
ATATATATATGTGTGTGTGCGTGTGTGTGTGTGTGTGTGTGTGTATGTATATATATATATGTGTGTGTGTATGTGTGTGTGTGCGTGCGTGTGCGTCTGTGCGTGTGTGTATGCATGTCTGTGTGTACTTACATCCATACTTTTGTTTTAAAGTATAATCTTAGTATATACGTGTATCATATGATACAATCCACACTGATGTTGATCAGGAACACGTATTCAGACACTCATACACACTGATTAATTTGGAATTTTGATTAAATATACGATAGTGTCTTCATTTTTGAGTATCGAATATTTTAATATGTCACATGCTTATTTCATTTCTGTTTTCGCGCGCGTAAAATGTGTATTTGTGTGTTGTGTGTGTGTGTGAGTGCGAGTAAGAGTGTTACTATATGTGCGTAGTGAACGTGGGAACTAGGAAATCTACTCTCTCCCCATCCTGACAATTTCTTTGTAACATTTCAAATTTGGCATGATTTTATACTGGTAAATGACTATAGATATGACAGCCATGAGCTTAAAGGTCATTCGCTGTTATACACTTCATGTATTTTCGGTTCAGTCCCCCCTTCCTCAAATTTATATATGCATGTGTATATACATGAGTGTGTGTGTTTATGTGTGTGTGTGTATGTATGTGTTTGCGTATATGTGTGTATGTGTGTGTGATTGTGTATGTGTGTGTGTAAAACAGCAGGAATGAAATGTTTTAGCTAAAATACTTCAATTGAAACAATTGGAATGTCCAAGGCAATTAGACAGCTATTTCAATATAAAATTTATTCTGAGTAGACATAAAGGTCTTAAACGTTTAGAGAATTTGAAATAGGAAGTGTGGTGCTCGTGTATTTCCCGAGATTTTTACTGACAAAAATGGTTTCATCCATAACTTGAAACCTCATAAATGGCCTCATGGCCTTATATTATTTATTTTCGGCATCGGTGCAAACAACAACTTGCGGCAAAATTAGGCATAGTGTATTAAATAAAACGCATTACTTTTACTGCTATATATTTCAAAATTAAAGTCCATTGAAATTAAAAATCAGAAAGCTTACACTCGTAACAAAATGCCACATGGCGTGTTATCAGATTCTGCTGTCCAACACTTTTTGATTTTTTTATCTTACATGGATTTCTAAGGGGAATATAGTACACGATAGCTGGGTTGGGATGCAATATAGACCTAATACTCCATCAATACTTTATATCATCAACTCCGGAAAAAGGACGAAGTCAATCAAGGCAGAACGTAAATGGAAGTAAACACATTAAGTTATTGTCCCTTTATCTAAATTTTGTGCCATCCAATCTACCACTTGATTTTCACTTTTTCATATTCATTATGATATCTTACATTGTTCAGTTTAGAAATCGAAAATGGGACGAATTAATTATTAGCTCTAATGAAATCATTTAACAATGATAGCTAATGCCAAATTATATTTGTGGATGGTGTCTCTAAATAATTCTGCTTTCGTAAGTCATCAATGTGCGAACCTATGTATCATTTACTATTATTTCGAAAACCACGTTCATGGTATGCCTTCCTGATAAAATCAAAATACTGCTGAGACATTTTTCCTGTATGTAGCAGCGCATTGAGAGGAAATTGGTTCAACTGCGGAACAAAATTCCTCGCTGTATTTGTTTTGATATTCTGCATTTAATTCTGAATTCATTTCTCAGCGGACCCAATTTGTCTTTTAACTTTTCGGCGTCAATGAAATAAAATACGTTTCCAAGACATATAATTGGCGGAATTGTAAGAGAGTATCGAATAAGACGCCTTTCAGAAACTGTTCTGATTCTTTGTTATAAAATTTGCAAGTGTTAGGTATAATCAGTCGCGTGGTTTAATACCATCGCCTCGTTCGTGGTGGCTTTAGTGGAGTTCGATCTTTTGCAAATTTTGTGATAAAGACTTTAGCCTGAAGTTAACTTTCACTTCGTCTCCTACCTGCCTTAGACGCTCAGAAAAATATAAGATAACGGGTGCTTCCCTTTCCTCTTTCAGTAGCGGTTAGAATATAATAAAATATATGAAGCCATTGGTTAATATTGTTTTTTTCCTTACGACGTAATTATTTCTAGTTAATCATGTTAGTGCTCCTGTCATTAAATATGTTAATATGAATTTCATTATATCTGTATTATATATAACGCAACTGTGTGGATATTTAAATGTTGGCTAGATAGTGTCTTTAGCTAATAAGAAAACATATTTCAAAGAAGCCTTAAATGTGAAGCTGATACAATTAAAGAGGATGGAACAAGGAAGGAAAACAACAATGCCTATTATTTCAATATACGTTTTATGAAATATATGTAGCGTTTTATTTTTTCGATATGAGTTTTCTAATTAAAATCATTGATCTAAATTTTATTTGAAACAGAAGACATTTTGATAACTGTAAGAATACTTACAAAACCAGTAAATATATATATGATATCTGAAATGTAATTTTCCTTTTCGACAGCTACAAATAAAACAGATAAACAAATATGCTTATATTAAATACAATATAGGAGGTTAAAAATATATGTTTGGATATTATGTTATTATAATTTTTCAAATAATCTTGTTTAAATTACGTATCTAAAGCTAAGGAATAATGTATTTGATAAAACTCCTTTGTTGATTTAATAGATGAAACTACAAGAGATTGTTGTTTGTTAGACTTATACGTTATACCTATTTATGTAAGTAGTCAATTTTCTATGTATCTATCTCTCTCCTTATCAGCCTCTGTAAATATATACATCTTTCTATCTTTCTGTGTGTGTATATATTTACAAATATTATATAATATATATGTAATACATAATCTCTCTCTCTCTCTCTCTCTCTCTCTCTTTCTCTCTTTTACATATATATATTATCTTATTTAATTCAATAAACGAGTGCAAATGTGGGATGGTATAAGCAGGTGTAAGATTTTCCTTCTCTTTCTCTTTCTCTCTCTCTCTGTTCTTCCATCACATATTTTTCTGTGTCTCTCTGTGTAATTTCTGTATACTTATTTCTTAAATTATGGGAGCTAGAGTGTATTATTTAATATAATATTCAAGTATTTTGTTGCTTAGCAAATGCACATGACATAAATTCAATATGCAATAAGAATATAGGTAGAGTTTGTAATAAGAATGTCAGAAATGATCATTTTTCTCAATATTTGGCAAGCACACCAGAAGTATTAAATACACACACACACACACAATCACACAGACACAGACACACACACGCACGCAGACATATATGTATTTATATCTATACATACATAATCACACGCATATAATACATACATACATACATACATACATACATACATACATACATACATACATACATACATATACATACATACGTACACGCATATATATCTGTGTTCTTCTGCGCATCTCCTTTTTTCCTTGATCATTAGCTAATGCATTTGTAGAAGAGTTGGATCACAGTGTACCAGAGAGAGGAAAAAAAGAAAAGAAAAAGGAATTACTATCATTGTATTGCAAAGAGTGGATTAGAATTTATATATGGGAGAAAATATTTATGAAAACTGCATGATTTATCTAAACAAATGTACGACGAACTAAAAAAAGAAGAAGAAACGAAAAGGAGACAGATGCATTCTTGAAAATATACTTGAATTATTTATTTGTACATAGTGCGGCATTGAATAGTAAACAACAAGATGTTGTTGTGGACAATATGAGTTACAATCGGCTGATGAAGCTGATCTACCAGCATCAGATCGATGCAACTTTGCCGTTTGTATTTCTAGCATATTGATTACCGTCACGATAGACACATTTTATGATGGTTTATTGCTCAAGTCTTATCGGCCATCTTACTCTACTTTAACATTTGTAATTTAACGCTGATCTCTTAATCACTCCTAGAAGACTAAAGTTGTCCAGATTGTTGCTTGTATGTATATTGAGAACTAGATGCTATAAAATATCTTGATATTCATTGACATTTAGATATATTTAGGAAGTTTATATATACTTTATCTTCAGCTACAATATTATCTTCTTTAACAGGTAATCGTGTGCATCTTATGGGGAAAATATAAATAACGGCAGGAGCAGCAGTAATATGGCCACGGTGAAAACAAATGATATTATGCAATATGTATGTTAGTTTTGGTTCTGTATTTTGTTTAACTCAACTGAAGTTGCATGCCCCCATCTATCTTTTGGTCGATCCATCCACTGGTCGATCCATCCACTGGTCGATCCATCCACTGGTCGATCCATCCACTGGTCGATCCATCCACTGGTCTATCTATCTATCTATCTATCTATCTATCTATCTATCTATCTATCTATCTATCTGCCTGTCTATCTATCTATCTATCTATCTATCTATCTATCTATCTATCTATCTATCTATCTATCTATCT
This sequence comes from Octopus bimaculoides, assembly GCF_001194135.2. NCBI lineage: Eukaryota > Metazoa > Mollusca > Cephalopoda > Octopoda > Octopodidae > Octopus > Octopus bimaculoides. The sequence continues at coordinate 42,364,799 of NC_068981.1, forward strand.
ATCTATC
>NC_068981.1:42366405-42367985 GCF_001194135.2 Octopus bimaculoides
CACACACACACACACACACACACACGCACATATAAGAGTATGATGGTAAAGAACCCTTTCAGTCATGAATGACCATGGGATTGTACCGAGGAAGTTCCGAGTAAGTCCAAGGAAGTTTGTTTAAGGAAGACCAGCAGTCGCCCATACATATCAGCCTCCCTTCTCCATGCCACCGATGTTATCCAGGGGGAAGACAAAAGCCGATACAGCTTGGTACCAGTGACGTCGTAACTCATTTCTACAGCTGAGTGAACTGTAGCAACGTGAAATAAAGCGTCTTGCTCAAGATCACAACACACAGTCCGGTCCAGGAATCGAAATCACTACCTCATAATTGTGAGCCCAATGCTCTAAGCACTGAGCCATGCACCTTCATATATATATATGTATGTATTGCGGCCATGCTGAGATATCGACTTGAAGTGTATTAACCGAACGAATCAACACCAGTACTTATGTTTTAAACCCTGTTACACAATATTGGTCTCTTTTATTAAGTCACTAGGTTATGGAGATGTAAACAAATCGCACTGTTTGTCAAGAGGTGGTGGGAAACAGATACAAGCACACACACTTCCAGTTTTTGTCTATCAAATCCATTCACAAGTCTTTAGGACACTTGCAGTTAGTGCAACACAGTAGGGAGTGAACTCCAGAACGATGTAGTTGAGAAGCCTGCCACACCTGCGCCTAAGTAATATTTTTTTTTTTACCGCTGCCAAGGTAAACTCATCAATATTGTAATTGAGCAGTTGAATGCTGCAGTGGACTAAACCACCTTTAGCATATACCTGGAAATAAGTAATAATAGATAGGTAATCTTATTGACTGATATATTCATATATTATTCCTGAAAGCGAAATTAATGGACATATTAATATTAAATTCTATCTTTTGTGAAAGTACGTACATTTCAAATGAGTACACTAGTTAATTAAATTTAACAGTACGAATACTTGATCGGTACTTATTTTATACGGTCTCAAACATAGGAACAGATTTAAAAACAGATTTAAAGTCAAACCAAAGTCAATTTAAGCAGAGAACGTAAACAGACGAAAATAAGCTCTTGTAGTCATTTTGACGGGTACTGTGCCAATTCTTCCATACACCACTCCTAAAGGAAATATTTCGTTAGTATAATGTTTTAATATTTTGATTTTCAAACTATCACTCTTTTCTTGTTGCATAGTTAAGTATTCTCTACAAAACCATACTGAAATTCGTCAAGTGGATCTCATAATGGATTTTCAACTTGAATAATTTCCTGTGATATTTTTCGAAATTCAGTATACATAGAGTTATTTCATATGTGCAAGGGAATTTGCGCATGCGTGCGTGTGTCCGTACGTCTGTGTATGAATCTCGCTTTCTCTCTCGCTTTCTCTCTCTCTCTTTCTCTCTCTCTCTTTCTCTCTCTATATAAATATGCGTAATATATTTATATACATATATATATACATATATGCACGTATGTGTACACACACACACACACACACACACACACACACACATATATGTATATGTATATATATATATATATATATATGTATATGCATATATATTTTTACATGCATGTA
>NC_068981.1:42368252-42369001 GCF_001194135.2 Octopus bimaculoides
GAGAGAGAGAGAGAGAGAGAGAGAGAGAGAGAGTAAGACAGAGAGAGAAAGAGAGAGAGAGATGATAAAATATACTTTACCCTGAAGCATTAGCGCGGTAAATGGAATCACTTGCTTAATATTTATTCATCATAAGAAACTATCAATGCGTGATCAGCCCTATCAAAATGTCTCGGAATGAGAGAAGTGACGAACACATATTTCCTGCGGGTAGACGTAAGTTAAGCGGAGCCTTTGCAACTGGAAATAAAATCTAATTGACAAAATACACGCAGAAAACACACAACTGGGCGCGCGCACACTAACACGCACACACAAACACGTATTCTTATGCACACATGCGCTTTTTCTTTTACCCTGCTTCTCTGTCATTCAATAAATATGTTTAAATACACCTGTGTACATATATAGATATTTCTGTATTTATATATGCACACACACACACATAAATGCGCACCCCTTCCTGTATATATATATATTGTTTATATATATGGTGGTGGTTGTCTACGCCTTAAACAGAGTTTGACCACCTCCTGCACCTACACCTTAGCCCTTTCATGGCGTCTGATGTGGCTTTTTAAACCAGACAGTGTTTTGAAAAAACACCCACACAGATTGCACCTCTGATTTGCACTACCAATACCTGCAAGTAAGTTCTGCTCATTGTGGATCCTAACATGTCTTTTAAGACCCCCATTGGATTTGCAAACCCTCTGGCACACACCACATTCAAACGTGTGCACAGACAT
>NC_068981.1:42369802-42370716 GCF_001194135.2 Octopus bimaculoides
GTACTTATTATTTTTTATAAGACTGGTATTTATTCTATCGGTATCTTTTGCCAAGTCGCTATGTGATGGGGGACATAAATGCATCATCTCGCTTTTCAAGACATGCACACACATACATAAACACACACACACACAACGCCAACACAACACACACATGTGTATAAACATAATTACGACAGGCTTCTTTCAGGTTTCGTCTGTCAAATCCGCCCACAAGTCTTTGGTCGGCCCGAGGCTATATTAAAAGACACTTACCGAAGTTGCTACGCAGAGGGACTGAACTCTGAACCATGTGGTTAGGAAGTAAGTTTCTCATCACACAACCACCGCTGCAACTATATATATCGCTTTGAAAATTATATATCGGACGCGAGTTTAGCAGCGCCGTCTAGCGGAGCAGCTACTCTATGCTGATAAAGAGCAATAACCCAGTAACCGTTCCACAGATGTTATTTTGTGCTGGATGGGGGTACTGAGCTCCCTTGTTCGAAAATATAAGGAAACAGATATTGTGTCGTATAGTCAGCTGGAAACGACGTAACAACAGTAACATTCATCCCATCCAGGAAAGCCATATTATATTGACAAATAGTCTTTACTTTAAAGCACTGTTACTGAATATCTCTCTTTGTGAGATTTAGAAATAATAATGTTTCAATTTATATATATAATGTAATAACAAAATATGAGCTCCTATCGGAATTTACATACCATGGACAAGAAGCCTTCTATCCATTCTATACAGCACTTTCCAACATTTATTTTTACTTTTATTCTCTTATTTCCCTTTATACTTCCTATATCTTTCCTTTTCCCAAATTAACATCTTATACTGGACTCTACTATTTCCCTCTGTTTAACTCTCCCATATCCCTGAAACAGCTGTAACGCTACTTTTCTCTTTATAAATGTCC
>NC_068981.1:42371372-42381848 GCF_001194135.2 Octopus bimaculoides
ATATATATATATATATATATATATATATATATATATATATATATATATACATACGCACAAACACATAGCGCTAATCAAATAGCGCGAAATATAAGAGAGAGACAATCCCTTTTATCAGTTCCCACCACCTAGTATACATAGTGTCTGTGACCGAAGAGGAGATAACTACTACGAAATGCTTGCATCTCACAGCTTAGATAAGTGACGCTGCGAACTGATATGGGTATATCAACACCATTCTGTCGACAGCGAGAAATTTTCTCCATGACATATACAGTGAATGGCTTATTTACGAGTCCAAAACTGCCACACCCATATTTGAAGTGGTAATAACATTACACATAAAGAAATTCACACATTCTCACTTCCGATTGGTGATTTTCACACAGTTTTCAGAATCTGGAACAGATTTATATAACTTTTATTAGATTCATCAGGCTGATGAGTTACAAGATTTCATAGAAATAATGTACATGTGTCTATTGTTATTATAGTCAACAGATATACAGTTAAGAAGTGATTGATCAGTTGGGACTCTATAACCATCAATTATTTTTCACAAATGTGTCTGTATATATATATATATATTAATTACTTAAAAGGAAATATATTGATTACCAAAATGGACATTATCTAAAACTTAAACTAAATTCATTGACCTAACCACGACGGTAAAGTCTTATATTTGATCTAGTTTGCATTTCGTAGCCAATATGTTATTCTTAAGCGTATTTTTTAGATGAATATATATAAGGTAAACTGGTATGTACTGGGATTAGGAACCGCGAATATTCCTCTGTATATTTAACTATTATTTTTGTACAAAAGCACACCTAAACTATTTATATCATGAAGCTGAATCAACCGTTGCGTTTCACAGAGATAACGTCAACTCTTTCGAAGCTCACTCATCGTCTTGGAAGAGAAAAGGTCATTTTGGAAAATGCTACGTTGGATTGCACACTGCCTGAAAACAATATAGAGCGCAAACTATAACTCCTTTTATTAAATAGAAGACTTTGCTTTTCTATGGAATGTACACCGAATGTTCTAACGTTCACGACTTTTTTTTAGATATTATTAAAGTGAATTCTCTTCAATCAGTGCTTGAAATTGGTTCGTAAGCTCAGCTTGCAGAAAGAAGACCTTGCTATATACTACTGAATATCCATACCAAATATAAAATATTGCATTAAATACAGAGATGGTGATTTGGTAGGAACGGAACAGAAAACGAATCTCAATGGTGTGTTTAGCTTTAATCTTAAATGTACACGTTCGAATACACCATAACACTTTGTTTTCGCTCAGAGTCGATAATAACTAGCAGAATGCTATTGTCATCGAGATGTATTAAAGTGAAAGTTTACAAACTGTTTACTTTAATTCATCTTGTCCAAATATGTACATTATTTCTAGATACATAACATCAATGTAGTAGAAGAATTGCACTTAAATACAAAATATTCAAACCAAATTAAGTATTAATCATTCTTTCAAAAGTTTAAACATTCTTTCAAATCTTATTTAATCTGTTTAGAATAAATGATTTAACAATAAAACCATTTAGTAATAAAATTTGTGTTGGTATTAAGAATTACAACTGATATTAAAATTTAAAATTGTACATGACATAGCTGCTATACATTTGTATGAGTAACTTAGTGATATCTTCGCAGGAAATTCAGCATTTCACTTATGAAGAGAAGAAATAAAAAGTCTTGATATAATTAATGGTATTTGATTATTATCTATATTATTTTGGTGTCTCTGGTGGGTGTTTTCTCAATCAAATTTTTGTCTGATATCTACTGTCAAGTGTCGGATTTGTATGTTGTCTTTTCATTTACTGATTTTATAAAATCATGAAATTTTATTTATATCATACAATGATTAGAAACGTTCAGTTCGATAATTGCTATGTAATTCTACTAGGATTTTCTTTCCTTGTGCATTCATTTGGGTAATATAGTTCTTGCCTATTTTTCTGCTATTCAAAATCCAGTGAGAGTTCAAAGTAACTGTCGAATAAACGAAACAATAGGGCACTTGACTCTCATAATTACGACTGAAAATATTAATTATGACATATTTTATTACGTATCTAATCTATTGCATATTTAATCAGTAGCGGCCTAACAACTGCCATTTAGGTAATACTTTCCGAAGCAGCATATTGTTGTTAAAAAACAGAAAATGTACTATCTCTAGAAAAGTCTACCTGTAGTTGAATACATGTATACGTTTTAGCAAAAAAGAATTATAGATAGAACATCCGTATGTAAACTTCCGCCGGATGCAAATATAACTCGCATAAAATAGTTGCTTGGGACAGACTAAAAATTATGCTATGTCTGCTCCGCAATTGGAAACATACTAAAATCAGTACGGGATATTTACAGACAAATTCAAAACTTCGAGCTCTTCTACCCAAATTCCTATTTGCACCTATCAGTGGTAATCTTGAAAATCTGATGTTTTTAAGCACCCCACCACTTCACCAAAACAAATCAAAACAGGGAAAAAACAAACAGCTATCATGCTGAATCGCATTCTTTAGTTAAAGTGTGGCTTTTCTAAAATCCTGCATATAATACTTCACTATTTTTCTTCTCTAAATTCGAGCGGTAGAGCTATATTTCTTCATTTGGAAGCAGTAATTTCTTTTGACAAAGAATTCAAATAACTATGAAAGATAACATACATACGCAGAAGTGCACGGATATCCATACATACATACACACATACATACATACATATATATGTAAATATATATATAAATATATATATATATATAAAATATATATGTATATATATATATATATATATATATATATATATATATATATACATATATTGAAGATATATATATGTATGTATCATATACACATATTACCCATACATATTAACGTGTGTCCTCACTTACACACATATATATGCATTTGTTCGTCCATTTATGGTGTGTATGTGTGTGTTTCTGTCTGTTGCAGGATAATATGTCAAAAGGTCGACAGTCAAACGCACTTTGCTGTCTGTGTGAGCAAAACATTTATCTCTCAAGTGACATAATCCATATAACTGTAAAGATCACTGGGTCCAACGACTGTTATCCGTAAGAATGGGAGCACTTGAATTAATGTCCACATTTTATTAGCTAGAATTACTCAGTCGACCTCTTTCCCTGAGAAATTTCTGAAAATGGTGTAGTCTTCACCAGAGTGATTTACTATAGAAACAATACATTGTTATTTGTACTGCTGTTCAACTTCAAGTCAATCTTAATCGAGCGAACCTATAATCAAAATCATTGCAGTCGTAATAATCTCATCTTTTTTGGGGGGGAGGTGGGGGGGGGCAGTATGTCCTCGGACAGCATTATCTAATGTAGCCTTCGTTTTGTTTTTTTATTTCTTTTTATAAACGGTAACTTGACGGGAATTTGGCTGTTATTTCAAGCAGATTGAGCGACTATGTTGTAGTTTGGGAAGACGAAGTTTTCCGTAATACTGATACTGCGACCTATTGAGTGTGATGGCTCACCTTGTTGTCGTCCCTGTGTGTGAAGAGTATTTGTTTTCATTTGTTTAGAATTCTTTCAATAACAATTAAACACGAGAAAATAAAAATAAAAACAAAAATAAAAATAAATTATGATTGACGTGAAAAAATTCTTCACATTCTGTAATATAACCGAGTCAATTTGTCAAACCAACAAAAGAAATCACAAAGAATTCAATCCTTTTCTGCTATAGTAACTGAAGAAGTGTAAAATCAGCTTCATTGAATTAATTTCATAGATTCAAGTGAAAATGCTGTCATAATAGAACTATGAATAGTTGATAAATAAAAGATGGTTAGTTTTTTTTTCCATCCCTCTGTATTGGAGCTGTATAATGTAGGCTATGAGAAACTGATAGCAGAACACAAATCAATACTAATATTACATTCATAAAAGAATGAGAGAGAGTACTTGCCAAATAGTTTGTGTAATATTTATTGAAATATCAATTTGAAGATAGCTATTCATTTAGTTATTCATTTATTTTTCATGTTTATATTTAAGAAAGTACGCACACATACAATCACACACATACACACAGACACGCGCACACACTCACACATACCCAAACACCCACCCACACCTACACAAACACACACACACACACACACACACACAAATTTCGGAAGATTCAGGTTGATTAGCTGAATTTCAATTAAGAGAAGCTATGAAGTGTAGTCTGATACTTTTTGAAGTGTTTCAACTTTCCCTATCTGAATAGAATTAGACAATTCAATGAAGCAGAAAGTTTTTTTTCGAGTACCAATTGAAATAAATGAAATCAATTTCCTGTTTTCAACTCTGGGATATTAACTGTCTATATTCTATGATTTAACTGTTAGACTGATCGAGCGATTCAGTCATTTCGAACTAGAAAACAAAACGTATTCTTCCGTGAGCATTTAAGCACATCTGTTTCTTTTATTAATGGTGCTGATATCAAGAATTTATTTTGTAATATTATTTTAGAATAAAGTAAAAATAAGTATAAACAGGTTTTAGTTTTGACCTGCTTGACAAGATGTATGATTACAATCAAGTGAAGAGAAATTTTATACACTATAATTCATACAATCGTCAAGCGGTTAAGAAAGGTTAGCATAGCAGAGGCATACTACTTAGCATATACAGATGATAACATTTTTTTGCACGTTAGAGAATTTCAATGTATATGTCTAAACGATTTTTAGGTTCCAGCTGACTCTCGAGAGTACTTGACAAAATAATATCGTATATTGACATACTGTCTATATTTAAATAGGCGTTCATAATATCTATATGATCAAATGAAAGGAGGTGTTGAACTTGCCAGAAAGTTGCTTGAATTATGTATTAATATTGATTTTTGTTTGAATTGGCAGAAATCTCACAAAGTTTATGGGATGTTGCGACATTCAAAGCCTTTTCTAATGGTATTAGCAGTGGAAGTTATCTGCAGCAGACACAGGCTGTACATGAGCTAATCTCTACTCTATAATGCACAACATTACACATTAATATTAGTTTCTTTTCGATTAAGTACAAAGGTACTATATTTTAAGGAAAGTGTGTAAATAGAAGTTTGCTGTTCATGTTGTATTACGACAGTACAGTCTTGGTCGAGTAGATATACGATCAAAGACTTGCCACGTGTGGTCTTCTAGCCTTCTTGGGGGCAAACAGAATGTTATCTAATATGTCTTTTTATTATTTATATCAGTAACATATAGTTTGAGGGAGATGTGCCTGCAACTTTTAGCAGATTCACTAACCCTGTAAGCGCCTCCTATTTGACTGGTTGATGTGTATGATTTATTATTAACACTATTAAAGATGTAGCATTCCTCTGAGGTCAATTTTGCCTTTCATCCTTTTGGAATCGATTAAAATAAATACCAGTTGAGTACTGGAGTTGATGTAATCAACTTACTCCTTTCTTAAAAATTCAAGCCTTGTGCATATAATGAAAAAGGATTATTAAAGGTGTAAGTTAATTAGTTTTAACGGATGAAACTCTTTCACGATTTCAGTTTTTCAGTTTTCTAATGATAGTTAACTTACTACATCGCTATATATACAATTATTTCCTTATTTCACCTTTGAAGGGGGAACAAATGATTGTGCTGCCTAAAGAAAGAGATGTAATTAAAATCGAAGCCAGGCTCGAAACATATCCCAACATGCGTTCACTCTAAGCATTATGCTAGTTACAGTGGTTAGTTATGTGTATTTCTGTTATAAGTTCGTTTAAACGTCGCAGAGGTCGACATTAACTTTCATCTTACCGGGGTTTATAAGATAAGCGCATGTTGAGTGCTGAGCTCTTTTTAATCGACTGTATCTCTCCCTTAAATTTAAGGTCTTGTACCTTTGTTCAAATCCAATATTATCTACTTTTTCTTAATTAAAACCTTACTAGAGTTGGTAAAAAGAAAGGTCTAATAATGTATGTAGCCGATTAAACCGAATAAACAGACATCAAAGAGAATGGACTGAAGATTAGGGTGGAGCGAAAAATGCAACTTTCGAAAATTGTAACCAAGAATCGATAATTTGTTACGAATTAGGGTTAAAAGAAAGATGTATAAAGAAGTTTGCGGTTAAATATTGTTTTAGGCTCCGCAGCGCAATTAAACATTTAAAAAATCGCTATCTTTTGTCGAATTTGGAATTTCAGGGATTATAAGTCGTAACAAACACACATTTCTACATAACAGAATGCAAAACAGTAAATGCAGTATTCTTAAGAGGTTGCATACAAAGTTTTAATACAATTGACTAGTATCTTGAGGTTTTGCATTGATTATAAAGAGAACGGGAGTGTGAACCTTTCTGCAGTGCTGCTGCAGCAGTCATTGCATGTGGACGTACGTCGTATGTGTGTGAAGTTTTCTGCTTTGTAGTTTGACTTTAGACCATTGTATCAAAATTAATAATCGTGTTGAATTTAATGTTGTTTACCTTTAGTGATGATTCATATGCCAATAAAGCGTTATGAATGCCCAATACTTGGTATTCCATGTGATCTTAGCGAGCGAATTTTGCCAACTTACAAGGACGTACTAAAATGTTTTATTTGAACTAGGAAAAGAATGTAGTCAAGAAAGATCCTTCAATCAAAGAAATTGTCAAGATTGCAGCAGAAAAGATAATTCTTCTTTGGTAAAAGGCATTCATCCCTTGTGTTACGACTGTTAAACCAAAAATCTTAAACTTTTGTCTAAAGCACCAAGCATTACTAAAATCTGTGAAAAAAAAAAAGAAAAAAAATGTGCCATCATTTCAAACAAAGTGTAATGTGTTTAAAAATAATACAACAAAAGATTTATTTGACATTTCCCGTTGCAAGTGCAACTCCTTTAAAAACTGCAGTTGTAGCAGAGACAAAAAGTACCACAGAGAGAACAAGATTTTTTACAAGATCAACGGACAAATCGGAAAATGATCGTTGGCGAAATAGATCAAGCAACATCTAAACAGAACGTTCAGAGGTTGATTAGAAAGAAACAGCCAGATCACAGTCACCCTTCTACGTCAGCAAAGGAAAGTTTAAGATTTTAGGTTTAACTGACTCAATCGTAACACAACGGATGAATACATTTTACCAAAGAAGAATCATCTTTTCTGCTACAATCTTGATAATTTATTTAATTTATTTTAATGTAATCTAGACTTCATGTAACACATACATTCGGTGACCTAGTATTAAAATAATAAAGAAAACAAATCAAACGTCTATTTATTTCACATAATTTCGAAATTTTAGGTGCGTTGCGGAGTCTAAAGATATAAATATTAGAGCTTGAGATTTTACCACTCTTGTTTATAACGAATGTTGCAAAAGAAAATTTATTCGTAATAATGAATGTACAAAATAAAATGAGGAATGGCAAACGTGTTACAAAAATGGATTTTTCACTAATTATTCAAAATTTCAAGTGGGCTGCGGAGCCTGAAGGTGTAAATTTAAGAACTTCAGATTTTAAGACAGATGTTTTTAAAGAATTTCGCAATAAAAATGTATTCTTGAAGACATATTTCGAAAATCTTCGCTCCACCCTACTGAAGATCCGAGTTCTTCTAAGTGGTTTAAATGACAATTTTGTTTCTCTCCGCATAGTTCTACATTCGTAAAATGCTTGACAGAAGCTATAATAGTTTGTTAGTTCTGATCGACCTTAGAAAGTGAACCGGTAAATGTGTCAAAAAATCTTCACTTCTTTTGTACCATTATTTCGTTCGGGAAAATTACAAAGTTCTTTATTCTGCACTTTATTTCTTTGAATTCTCATGCTTATAACTATAAAAGTGACAATTAACTGATTTGACTTCATTGTGATTCACCGCGATAAAATGAAATTATTTTCACTCTGTTTTATCACGAAGTATGTGGTCAAGATGTACTTTTAGTTTATTGTTGCTTTTAAAATTCCGTTCTTGTTTTTTTTTCTTTTTTCTCCTAACACCTTCTTCCTTTGAAAGGCATGAGTTGCAATCTAAATTTTACCAACAACATATACCGTTGAAATGATAAATGTTGGCATTCTCATATTATTTTCCCTGACCAGAATGGGTTGGCCTTTTATTTCAGTGCAAGACAAACCAGAATGTAACTTTCTCTTTTCAATCTCAAATCTATTAACCTTATAGATCAAGGTTTGACAAAATGTTAATATATAACAAAATAATAAAATCTTTAGTGGCTACTAAATAATACCTATGACACTCTGACCTAATCACATCGGATTAAAATGTAAATCAATTTCTACTTTAGATTTACCATAGACGGTCAGAAATTTTATCTACCTCTCAATACTTCTCAGTGAGAAATAAAATCTGTCATGTGATGGAATTCTATTTACATATATTAAAATTGCTTTTATATGTTATCCCAGGAGAGGGATACAACTAGCAAGTTCGGAAGTACAAGTGGTGCTGGAGTAGCGATAAAATAGGGAAACAGGCGAAAACACATCTCTTTTAATTAATGGTTTGTAATTTAGGTACAAGGCCAGCAATTTTGAGGAGCGCGGATTGTCGATAACACCAACAACACTAGCGGTTACGAAAAGAATAAAGGCTGTATTTGAATTCAGTCCACTGTTATTAAATGATCATAGTGTTGGTGGTCGAATCATTGTTGTCATTCAGTCTCCTTTGGTATGAAGCCTGGGATATCGGGGTGTGATAGCGGCTCTTCATATTGCCTATGCACGGGAGCATTACTTTAATATTAATACTGTTAAATGTTTTAATTTTTTCTGCCTTTAATCTCCCTTTGCAATTTAAGCTCAAGGTGAAATTTTGAATTGTTCTTTTGGATAATCTAATCTCAGCGACGCGACATCACTGCATTTATTATATAAAACTGGAACCAAGCTGGGCTACTGCACTTTTATTGACATGGTCTTCGCATGGACTTCCCGTCCCTTTCATGCATAATGTACCTAGCATATGAGTGAGTGGGTGAGTGAGTGTGTGTGTGTGTGTGTGTGTGTGCGCGTGTGTGTTATGTGTCTATATTATGACGATATTTTGTCAACAACTGAGGAAAGAAATAAGCGTGTCTGCGTTCACTGTATGGGGGTCGACTTTTTGGACTAAGTCGGTGCTCAAGCATGGTCACAGCCAATAACAGAAACAAGTAAAAGATAAAATATCTGACATATTAAATATTACACAAACACCATTGCGTTTCCTAAACTCCCATTAATATATTCTTATTCGGCTTGTATCGTTTATTCCTATATGATGTTTATAATGGTCCACGTCATTGTTGTATCTTACATATTATATTATGATAAATGTCGATAGACATTAGGATGTTGAATGATTACCGCGGACTTGAACTGTTCAGTAAAAGTGAGACCTAGAATTTTATAGGTCTTAGATAATATTACATGAAGGGGTTATAACGTCCCAGTGCGTTTTCATGGAGGTCAAGTTACATAGCAATCATTTTAAAATCGCACTACGAATGCAAACCTCAAAGGAGGAAGAGAATCAACAGTAAGAAATTACAGTAAATAGAAATTTCATCGAGAGGAGACTTCAGTGGAAACTGATCGGATAATAAACACTTTTATAATTCCATATAGAATGAGAGTGCCTATTTGTAAACGAGTGAAAATGTGTGCTTACATAGACACGTACATGTATACATGCCGACATAGACACACACAGTTACATACATACTTACATATATACATACATACATACATACATACATACGTAATTACGTATTTACACACGCGCGCGCGCACATACAAACACGCATAAATATATGTTATGTAGGTATGTTTATATGTGTGTCTGTATGTATACTGTCAGACAGACACATATATATGCTTATACTAAGACATACATATGTAGATACAAGTCAGTGACATGTTGCTATACAGCCAAAAACTCGTGTTCTGCTGAGTATCAAAAAGTAATTTTGTTGTCAATGAGCAATGGAAGAGAGAAAGTTTACTGACAGCTATTCAGCTCACTAGAGTATTAACACTGACAGTTTATTCCATCTCCTCCAGTAGCAACAACAGTCAACACTTACATATCGAAGTACTTCAGCGCCAAGTGTACTGTATTAAATCATATTCTGATATCCTGCAAGACTTTCATAACTTCATACGTGTATCATTCTCTAATAACATTCTGAAGCATTAATATTTTCCAGAAAAACCATGCTACTTAATTAACTCTATGAGAAGCCGTAGATAGTGAACTTTAATATCCGCAGAGATTTGTACGTATATATACACATACACACTTCTATATGCATATACAGACACACAAAATGAGAGGGAAGAACAAAGAAATTTGAAAAACAGAGACACACACACTCACACATACTTACGTGCCTGACGAGATCGGTTCGTTCGACGAGCCTACGAAACTGTAAGTTGCATGGAGCCGAATCAAACGATTATATATAT
>NC_068981.1:42382032-42384196 GCF_001194135.2 Octopus bimaculoides
TATATATATATATATATAAATGAGTGTGTGTATCTGCGTGTATGCGTGTTTGTGAGTCTGTTTGTGTTTTTGCACACACGCGCGCGGGCGCTTACATGTAAACATATCAAATTTCATACTACGTTAAACCCAGCGATTTGCACAAAGTGTCTCCAATGAATTTTGCATTTGCCTTTGGGAGAGAAAATGAGTAATGCTGAAATCTAGCAATTAAGAAGTGCTGTTAACTCAGGGGCTGCGTAGGAGATTTATGTAAGCCATATAATTGTTTAGGGAATGAAAGAATTCCATAGTATGCGGAGCTCAATTCTAGAAAACGACCTTCCTTTATACCGAAGTTCACATACGCACACCACCTTAACTCAAAACTGGAAATAATTACAATTATCAAGATATCATGGAGAAAAATATACTCAATGTATTCATGCATTTTGAAGAGAATTGACAATTATCTATTTGTTTTGTGCTTAATGCTTTTGATTTTTTTAAAAATGACTTTCTTTGTGTATGAGCTATAGATAAATATATAAAAGAAATACACGTTTAACCACCCACGTCTTTCACAAGATCCATACCGTACACATACACGAATGTTAGCATGCACACACACATACATAGATAAATACTCATAAACGTTCTCTCTCACACGATCCCGCATACCTCACATACGTGCAGCCACATAGCAGCACACACACACACACACACACACACACACACACACACACACACACACACACACACACACACACACACACACACACACACACACACACAAACACACACACACACACACACTCATAATGCTCACACACCAGTATGCATACATGCATGAAAGCTCATTCACAGAAACACACAGATGCATATACACTGTCTCATTTTAACGCTCCCTTTAGCTCATATTCACACAAGTATAAATATAGAACCTGTAACCTAGGAGAAAAACAGACTTGAAGCGAAGTAGGCTTAGAAGAAGCATATCATTGATGAGTAACTAATGCAGCGAAAGGACTTTGGTTGACCTAACGATTAATCAGACAATCGACTAGATAATTGGTTATAAGGTTGCATGAAATAGAACTATGTTTATTACTCACACAATGATCCTCCCGAGCTACAACAAAACATTTTCCATTCAAATGCTAAGATTAATTCTTACATATTGTAAAATCTACTTTTACAATCTCGTGTCTTCTTTTTTGCAAATTATTTTAAACTATAGTGGTTAAATTCGTCTCGATTTCACCATTTTAAATTCAGTTTAGATAAGACCAGTATCAGGTACTGTATGCTGTATGAATTGAAAGGGCTCTTGAGCAATAGAAGCGGTAAGAAATATTCGCTCTGAGTATGTGTCCGGATATGCCAGCAACTTAAATGTCCGGGATATGCCAGCAATTGTTTGTCCAGTTTTGCTTGAGAAATTTTTCTGTTACAGATTTCCCTCAGTTTTCCGATCGAGTTCTGTTAATGCTAAGCTTCTAAAAACCGTAGTTGAGGAAAATCCAAAGCGAACCTCACAAAAAATGGCTGAACAGTTAACTTTATGTCACACTTCGATCATAAAACATCTTCAAAAAGTAGGAAAAATATCTAAAATTGATCAGTGGGTCTCTTATAATCTGACTGCTTCTCAGTTTCAACAGAGTTGCCCTCTGCTCGTCATTGAGTTGTAGATATGCTACGAAACCATCCCTGGGTAGATCACAAGGGACGAAAAAGTGGGTTCAATATCATATCCGATGAAACGACAATTGTGAGCCGCTGATGAAGGAACAAAGTTCATCCGCAAGTCAGGACTTCACTCGAAATAAGTTATCCCCTGCGTTTGATGAGATATGAAGGATGTCGTTTGTTATTCAGTGCTAAAAAAATATGCGTAGTGTGTGTGTGTTGCGTATGTTTGCCTGCGTGTTTACGAATATGAATTAGAGTTAGTGCAGTGTAGATAGGTAGGAGGAGCGATGGCGTAAGAAGGGAAATCCATGGAGACGGATAGAAGCAAAATATTTGCCTACACCGTGTGGCTCCATAGAAAGTTGCTGTGAAGAGAGTTATTTGGGTTCATATTATAACCAGTTTGACACAGAAGAAAAGCAGCATATACCTATATAAAATGGCCTACACGAAAACGGAAAAACGGAAAGAATCAAAGAAAATCCTTCTC
>NC_068981.1:42384255-42385463 GCF_001194135.2 Octopus bimaculoides
ACACACACACACACACACACACACACACACACACACACACACACACACACACACACACACACAACACACACATATATATACAAACTTCTAAAATGCTTGAGTAATCCTTCAGTTAAATGCTAAATTGTTTTATATATAACTTGACATAAAAACAAAAATTTATATATGTACGTATTCATTATGCCTGTACGTATGTATCTTTCTAATGTCTGTCTATCTAATATGCATGTGTGTGTGTGTGCGTGTGTATATATATATATATATATATATATATATATATATATATATATTACGTCAGACGATATAAACTTGACATTATTACAGAGTATTATATATTGCAAAGCTCATTTAGCAAGAGTGCTCAACTAGAAAAGAAGAATATCAAATTTCCAGAGATTAATTAGTTAAAACAGAGTGGCAATAAAAACAATCCAATTAGATTGAAATATAATATATGCCATCAATATCCAATTTACAGATATCATCTGGTTTCTGCCAGTCGACTTCATTCCAGCATATGTACTGTGATCACTGGATTAATTATTGACATTTGCGGAATGTTGCTAATCTAACCGACGCTGTTTATGTACAACAGAATAGTCAATGCTGAGCGGTAACATGCCCGAAAATTAATTTCAAGCTTACGAATGGTTTACAAAACAAAGCGATAGCTAGATTGCTTTAGCAAGGACAAGTACAAAATAGACTTGCGAAAAGAACAAGTATAATAAGTGACTAATTATATCGCAATGATATTCAAGATTATTTTATTGCTGCAAAGTAATTTAGCAACAGTACTTAATGTATGTATGTATGTATGTATGTATGTATGTATGTATGTATGTATGTATGTATGTATGCATGTATGTATGTACGTACGTATGTATGCATGTATGTATGTATGTATGTATGTATGTATGTATGTATGTATCTATCTATCTATCTATCTATCTATCTATCTATCTATCTATCTATCTATCTATCTGTCTGTCTATCTATATGTATGTATATCAAGAAAAGGGGAGTGACGCTAAAACTCATACTAGGTACAAACAAACAAAAAATAAAAAAACAACTAAAGTATCTACCATTGATTTCATGTCACTAGATACCGTTCTTGTGAGTCGGTACCTTCATCATATCTGGTTGTAAGCAGGATTCAAAACTGTGCGATATTGTTATATATATATATATATATATATATATAT
>NC_068981.1:42386462-42387456 GCF_001194135.2 Octopus bimaculoides
TATCTATCTATCTATCTATCTATCTATCTATCTATCTATCTATCTCTCCATCTATCTATCTATATATATATAGTTAATAAAAAAAAACCATATCAGAAAGAAGCACACTCTAAATAATAGAGCAGTAATTATTACAACAAAAATTTTATATCCTGGACGTAGAGTTACCCAAAGTTTCGCCTCTACAAAGAAAAGTCTTGTGGACAGCTCGTCAGAAACTATATAAATACAAAACTTAAGATATCTACGTGTCAGACGCGAGGAAACGCCATAACTCGAGGAATACGTCTTATCAAAACAACGTTAATAAAGAGGGGTTATCTCCCTTGAATCAGGGGAGAAAGAAACCCTTATAGACCTGAAGAAGTCTAATTAGCAAACGGGGAGATTCAATTTTCCAGTAAGTAACGCTTGAAGTGGATACCTTTAGAAAACACTTCTTTACGGCTGGTTAATGCGCCAGGTTTCTTATAGTCCTTAAGAATTTTGGCTCTCTCCATGATGCAGATCTTGCAACGGCCACTTCCATTAATATACGTGCCAGGATGATCAATTAATTTCCACCTGATATCACACGGGGTCCATTGAGCTTTGAAGTTCCATACATGGCGGGCCAGGGGCGTGACAAACCATCTTTCTAGGACTCTGAAGGATGACTGTTTGTTAAGAAAACGTCGCTTGAACGAAGTACTCGTAGAACCAATATATTACACAAACTGAAGGCTGGTTATTGTGGAGGTCGTTGCACATTAATGATCATAGAACATATAAGTTTGCAAAGTAGAGCTACTGAAGTGTTTTGGGAGTAGGTTAGGGATAATGACTACAACATATAGTTGTTTACATGAAAACGAAATTTTTTCTCAGAAACAGCCGAAGCGCGTAGGCTCGAAACGTAAAAGACTTTCTCACTTCCCGAGCGTTAAACTAATACATATGTTTGTTGTTTACACACCCGTCTTTTGTTTTTTCGTAAATTCTCACTATATATATA
>NC_068981.1:42388092-42389139 GCF_001194135.2 Octopus bimaculoides
ACACGCACACACGCGCACACACACTCATATGTATATATATACACATATTTACGACGGGCTTCTTTCAATTTCTAACTACCAAATCCACGCATTGGTCGCTACGAGACTATAATAGAAAAGACTCGACAAAGGTGCCATGCAGTGGGACGGAACCTGAGATCATGTGGTTTAGAAAGAAAGATAGGAAGGAAAGGAAATAAAATAAACAAGGAAGCAGACATTTTGTTGAAAAGAGCTACATATTTTGTGCAAAGACACGCAATATAGAAAGTAATTACTTCATGGGAGTCAAAATCCTATTATTTTGTGAGTGGAATAAGTTACGTCGAGTAATTCTGACATTTATTAAATGAAACTGTGTTTATAAATTAAACGGTGTTTAAAAAACAATTTTCAAAACTAAATGATGATTAAGAACGAGCGCTAATTAAAAACTGGAATATGCATATGTGTCATAAATACATGAAGTTAAATTAAAGATTTTGTAGTACTTCTATCGTGGATAGAAGTATTTCCTTGCAATTCACATGCAGCAACTCCATAGAAAATGAATTCTTCAAATAACTTGAGAAGCATTTACATCCACAGCACAGGCATTACAAATTTTCTCATAGAATTACTTAAGTCTTCTTCATTACGACGCACGATAATGATAACAAAACTTGCAGCATCTAATTTGTTTTTATTGCTCCAAATTACATCCGAATCAATCACCAACACAGTCAATTTCACGAATCCTCAAAACTTCCTCTCAGCTGCCGATTGATATAAGTTTCGAAACCAACACAGAAGCACAAAAGACAAAAAGAAAAAAAAAAACAAGAAGAAAAGAGAAAAGGAAAACACACCATTTTCGCCATCGATACTGGGGATAATCTAATTTAAAATATCAATATAAAAATACAGCAAAAAATATAGGATTCCACATCCAGGAAAATCTTATACAAAAAACAAAATCTCTGCCAGCTACACGCACCTTCGAAATTTGAAATTATTTTAGAAAACCTATAAATATAAATGGACATAATAATAAAAAAAAAAAAAAAA
>NC_068981.1:42389398-42390305 GCF_001194135.2 Octopus bimaculoides
ACACACACACACACACACACACACACACACACACACACACACACACACACACACACACACACACACACACATATATATATACATATATATATATAAGATTAATATGGAAGACGGGTGTACCAAAAAGCAATTTATTATCACAACAATTGTTTCGTCTTCACGATGCACTGCTCACTAGAGGAGTCTTCTTTGCACTGTGCGTTGCATCTGGTGTTATTGCATCGTTCCACGCCCACTAGGGAAGACGAAACAATTTTGATAATAAATTGCTTTTTGGTACACACAATCTTCTCTACTAATCTTTAATACACACCCTACGTGCACCCTGGGATTCCTGGAAGTTGAACCAACGATGAATGCAAATATACCGCTGATGACGCTTGGTAGCCATAAGTGGTGAACGTTCTCCGTGGACACACAACCTGGGACTTAATCTGAAACAAGGTTTCGATACTGTGTTTAACGCATACTTCCTAAACCTTAATTCTTTAACTTTAAATTCCACTTATATACATATTCTGAAGTGGTGTACATATTTTATACATCAAGCAAAAGGAGGTAGTCAGTATTTTGGATACCTCTTTATTAGCGCTTTCATCTCATTCATCCGAGATTCCTCAGATATAAGCTTTACATAAAATTTCTTTACCTTTTATACAAATCTGAATGAGGGTGTTTATTTCTCTTTTGCTTTGTTATGTATAAGTATGTGTATATAGCAAAAGAGATATTTATATATAAATAACAAGCCAAAACGAATAAAATCTCTTCCAGATTTATATAAACGGCAAAGGAATTATCTTTAAAACTTATATCTGAGGAGTTTCGATAAATGAGACGGAAGCGCAAATGGAGAATTATCAAAACTTCGTATCCTTTTATATTGTATTATTATTATATCATGTTA
>NC_068981.1:42390315-42398636 GCF_001194135.2 Octopus bimaculoides
TATATATATATATGATAGAGGAAGACGGATTTAGTATGGATCTTTATTCAACACATCAATCGTTTCGACACATCCTGCATTTATTTCAGAGGATATTGTGCATCTGGTTGCGTTGCATCAATCACTTTGCAGGCTGTATCACTTCAGGTGGTTGGTGTGAGACATCCAAGGCAGAGTATTACAGGCGTTACCCAGACTTTGGAGGTCTGCTGGTGCCTTGCAAACCTTTTGGAAAATGAAACAGGTTGAGGATCGAGTTTGATCCGGTGCTTTAATCGACATAGTAATAAACATATAGCTAAAGTCCAAATAGTTACGCACGCACACACACACACACACACACACATGTATGATGGGTTGATGGATTTTCTTGTGAACGACAGATGAGGGTTCAATGAAATAAGACATTAATCATGATATAGGGATACGCATATACATATATATATATATATATATATATATATATATATATATATATATATATATATATATATATATATATATAGACAGACAAACAGATAGATAGATAGATAGAGAGAAATATACGCAATGAGTGTGAGAATGTCTATATTTTGGAATAATTTACACATGTATATGACCATTTAATTAAATCTACCTATTTAGCAATGTCTTCCTATATACTTACACACACAAACGCGCACACATATACATATGCACACAGTCAAACCTTTAAGTGGTATTGTCTCCTCTCAGTTATTCTTCCTATGACTTCACTCGCCTTTAAACATGAAGAGTCAAATTTCAGAATTTTGCCTCCTTAGAAGTGACATCTCGAAATCTTAACTGTCTAAAAATTCGCTTTACGTAGGTCATCACTCTCACTTCCCACATAACTTGCAATAAACAGCTGTACAACTGACAGTCATACAGGCTTATTACGAAGACAGACTAACAGGGGTGTTTAATTTCATCGCAATATATCATATCCAATAATAACTTGCCAAATTATATATTATTTCACCTACTTACATACAATACTTATTTACTCTAATGATTATCTATTTACTTTCTCAATTACATTAGTAATATTTTATTTCTTTTCCAGTCTTTCTCGGCTTTACCTTTTAAATCACATGTGTATGTGTGAGTGTGTATGCGTGTATGTGTTCTTAACTCTCATTTTTCAATCGCTTTTAATTCTACGACATAATTATCTGATATTACACATTCATCTCACAAAATGATAGATATTTTTTTTCAACTACAATGTGTCTGATTTCTGTCTTGTGAAGCCTTTCCTGTGTTTAAAAGATAGAAACAAAAAGAAAAAAAACATTAAATTTTCGATTAACGCTTTGATGAGCACCGCCAGCGAGCGAAACAGATCGAACATTTACTGCAGTGCCGCGCTGAATCGCTCTATATATTTGCCATGATAGATCGGTAGCCACTAAAGCTTTTCTATTGCCTCTCCCTGTTTATTTCTCCGTTCCTTCCTGTCGAAGGATTTAGGCTCGAAACGTAAAAGACTTTCTCACTTCCTGACTTATGCTAATACATATGTTTGTTGTTTACATACTCGTCTTCGTCTTTTGTTGTTTTTTTTTGTAAATTCCCACTATATACATACACACACAAATATATAAAATCTTTTACCTTAAATCCTTTACTTGTTTCAGTCGTCAGACTGCGATGTATAAATGTTTGTGTGTATTTATACAAGCACGTAATACACCTACATATATGTGAATGTATCTATTTTTGTGTGATTTTGTAATGTGGGATTATGCTAAAATGTGATGGAAGAAGAAATGAATATTTGTGTATATATTGTAAATTTAGCAAAACTACGTCCTTAATCACTCTATATGTGATAGTTATATTTGCTAACTTCGTATACATAAGCCTCATGCACATCGCAAATACATACACACATCTCTATGCATAATCTAAAAATATAATGATTAGAACTAACGAGGCACAGTCTCTATTGGATGCTCGAACCTCTAAAAATAGCTGTAAATATCACCGAAACCATAACAGCAATGTAGTCCTGGATACATTATGCTAAAATAAGGAAAACATGGTGAGTATTGGCATGCCTTTAACAATAGGTCTGCTGGATAATAACTGACCTACTTTTCTAAAAACTATCACCACAACCATTACAGCAATCTCTGTATCTCACGTCACCATCACGCCGCCGCCATCACCCCCCCTCCCGGCAGTACCTCAACCATTATTACCACCACCAACAAATTAATACCAACAGCTACGACAAGAGGTTGCAAAACAGCAAAGCAATACCTGCATTATCATCGAACTAAGAAGTATTGTAATATTCTATCACACAGTCGCTTGATTAGCTAAGAATAGCAGTTAAACCTCCATCAAAATACAAACCAATAGTTCTTAAACGTAAGGGCGCAAGGGTGCATTTGACAATACAGCCGTAGATGCCACAACTTGAAAATTTTTTTTTTCCGTCGGTATTGATTTAGATACTAAACAACAGAATGAAACTCCCCACTGTCGTAGAAATAAGGACTAACCGTTAAGTGAATGTGATCTATGGTAAATAATCCCCATAATTATGATGAGGCAGCTACGACTGATGTCGAACATATATATACTTCCTTTGCGCCCTAGTCTTGTTACCAAGTTGTGGTTAAAAGTTACTACTGCTGTTGCTACTACTACTACTACTACTACTACTACTACTATTACTACTACTACTACTACTACTAAGGATCCTCCTGTACAATAGTGATAACAACAGCGACAAAAACTATCATGAATAAGAGTTTCCTGCGTTTTTCTATTCTTCCTTTTTTTTTTTAGAGTTCGATATAAAATTCAGTTGTTTATCAACATATTCTGTTGAGGAGAAAATCGTTTGAATAGAAAAACAGCAGGAAAAAAAATAGCATACCGTTACGTAAATGTATTGTCCTTAGCTTAACTGCTGCTGTCTTTCACCACTGCCATATATGTCAAATCACCAATACTTCTTGTCGTTTCAGTAAAATTTCTTGCAAGTACAATACGTAAAAGTAAAGAACTTTCTACAATACGAACATATCTTGCAGTATGTTTTTAACGTTTGTGACATTAATTCTTTCAGCTACGAACGTAATGGAATCGAATTCTTCAAAGCAAGAGCGTACATTTTAAAAGCTTTCTGTGTAGTTCGTTTCTTGTATGTCAACTTAAGCCAGAGACAAACTTGTTATTACCATAACTATTATATGTCATTTTTTCCTTCTTTTTACTCACTGACACATTCATCTACTAACTTGTTGTTTACTTTAGTTCAGTTCTTATATATTATAGGAAATTCGTTAGTTACAATTCTATTTCGATTATTCCAGAAATAAACTTCAAACTTTTCCATTTTGCACAAGAATCAAGAATATCAAGAAAGAAGGATAAACGGAAAAAGAAACTGAACAAAGGTAGAGGCGAACCAATAAAAAAAAAAAGAAAAAAATGTTGATAGAAACGCATTAAAAGAACTCCATTTCTACACATTTCCGCTTAAGACACTCTAAATTCAGAAATTCCAACTCATTGTTAGTTGGTGAAGTAAAGTTGATAACGACTCACATTAAGAATTCGGAGCGGATTAAGCGCAAAAATGACTTACACTTCTTCGGAATGATAAATATATAACTTTATTACCAATTCGCAGATGGCCGGCTCTTTTATCACTCTAATCGAATGCCAAGGGCTAACTGTAAACGAAGAATGTAACTTATTAAGAAGATATATTAACTAAGACGCTTGAAAGATTGCAAATGGATGCAGTAACAAAATATGTTATTGATTTATTCAACAAAAGTGTTCCTTTGATGTTTTAAATGTATGTCTAATTCCTTTATCAATATATGTTCTATATTATTCAACATTTTATATTAGTCCAAGTTGCTTAATATAAAATCGACTGTGTTTTGATGAACGACATATGAACGAGACGAGGATAGCTTTACAATACTATTAATAAGACACCAAAAACATATTTGTGACTCAAAGTTTGGATTTTATAAGATGACGAATACTTAAGCATTTCAAGACACAAATCTTGTTTTCATCTTATAAGATACACCAAATTTAGCATCGAAGCTCGGTAACATTTACACAGCTAATGGATAATCATCTCTTGACAATCTTAAATTTGTAAAATGAAATTAAAATGAGAAAAAAGTCATGAATTTTTTGGTGGAGTGATATACTCAGTAATATACAGCTCAGAAATTACCAACGCTGATGGAATGGATTAAATAAAAGAGAATGAGTAGTAGGTCATTTTTACGCATGTATGCATGAATGTATGTATGCATGTATGCATGTATATATGTATATATGTATGTATATTTAAGCACACACGCACATACACACACATACACACCCTCACACACACACACACACACACACACACACACACACACACACACACACACACACACACACACACACACACACACACACACACTTTTATATATTTACACACTCAGGCTAATGACGGTAAACAAGCCGAAACTGAGAAGATACCATCAACTTTTCTCCCGTATAAAGATTAAGAAAGATGTGAAAATTTTCCTCACATACGAAATGTGCAAAATAACTCATTGGGCTATAGAAGACGTCATCGGATTGCATGATGCTCGCTTTTCTGTGTAATTGCACGTCTTCAGTATCGGGTAGCGAATTCATTTTTCACAGACGTAATTACTGTTCTTATAAATACGAATTATCGTTCTTATAGAGCTGTGAAAGACGAATTCGGTATTCGTAGCTGACAATACACAATTTCAAAGAAATACATGCGTCCTACGATTCGATGACAACGTTGCAGTCCAATGAGCTTTTCGCATATTTTTAGCGAAACAATTGCTTCTTGGTACACACAGTCTTCTCTATTAATCTTTAATGTATACCCTACGTGCATTCGAAGATTCCTGGAAGTTGAACCAATGATGAATGCAAAGTACCGCTGAATACGCTTGGTAGCCATAGGTAGTGAACGTGCTCTGCGGACACACAACCTGGGACTTAACCTGAAACAAGGTTTCGATACTGTGTTTAACGCATACTTCCTAAACCTTAATTCTTTAACTTTAAACTCCTCTTATATACATATTCTGAAGTGGTGTACATATTTTATACATCAAGGAAAAGGAGGTAGTCAGTATTTGGGATACCTCTTTATTAGCGCTTTCGTCTCATTCATTCGAAATTCCTCAGATATAAACTTTACATAAAATTTCACACACACACACATACACAGACACACATACACACCCGCAAACACACACACATTCACGTATACAAAGACACACGCACACACACTTACATACACACACATACATGCACAGAAAGGAGATTAGACACGCACATGCACATAGACAGACCGACAGAGAGACAAAGAGATAGAGAGATAGATAAATAGATAGAAATATACGCAATGTGTGTGAGAATGCCTATATTTTGGAATCATTTACACATGTATATGAGCAAATGATTAAATATATATATTTACCAATGGCTTCCTGTATACTTACACACACACGCACGCACACATATGTTATACTTCTGCACACACACATACCTTTCAGTTGTATTATGTCCTCTCAGTTATTGAATGAGTTTTTCGCACATGTTGTGACAGGAGAATTTTCTTCCCACGTCTTAGTGTACAGAGAAAGTTAAATGCAATTGTAAACGATTATATTTTATCCAACGCTGCTTTCTGCGTCTCTAGTTATTTAATTTCATATTAATTAAGCAACTAAATTTCATGCAAGGTTTGCTTTGACTGTGGCCCTCAACCTATCGAAAATATTTCTTGCTCAAGATTTACCTCTATGATGACCCTTGCTACGACATAAGGAACAGATTGTTCATTCTGAAAATACAGAAGTTGAATTATGGAATTATTTCTTAATTTCTTGAAATTATTATCCCTTATCTTTGAGAGTTTACTAACAATTCTTGCTATGGTTTTGTTTTTGTTTGCAAAATTTGAAAGTGACTGCAACAATTTAAGGAACTATTTTGTGTATGATATTCATCACATCATCATTTAACTTAAAAGGCTCATTTCGTTTTTAATCATGTAAGGTATAATTAACTAAACTATCTGCAAATCTTTAACTATCTACAGAAACCTATTCCCAAATCTCTAGGCTCGCATAGAATGTTCTATATTGCTTTACCAATTGCCTGCAAAGGATGATCGTTTCTTTAAGGGAGTATATTTATTTGAGAAATTAATTCTTAGTTTGCTCAAATGCTCTACCTCTTCTGAGCTATTAACAATTGCAGCTACATTTTATATTTTTGCTTGTTTTTCTCTAGCTCAGATGGAAATACCAATAAAGTAAGAACCGAATGCCTACAGCATCCACTGCATTCCCTTTTACTTCCATGAAGTGATATACATGAATGCATCCGTCACTTCATATTTTACTTTAACTATATCACATATATTCTTAGTATTAAGCATAAAAATATGCGTTTATATGTACAGGATGTGAGCCTTCTCGTATCCGTGTGATTAATCGATGTGCATGCGTATGTATTAATGTTTGAAACTATAAAGTAAATTAAGAAGAAAGGGTGCATTTAAAAGAGAGAAAATGAAGACTTTGTGTGTGTGTGTGTGTGTGTGAGAGAGAGAGAGAGAGAGAGAGAGAGAAATTTGGGAAGAACATAAATGGAAGTTATACAATAACTTAATGTCTCACACCTTTACAATTTTGTTAATGCAATAATATAATTAGCAATTTGCAAATATACATTTCAACAGAATATAGATTAGTTTAAATTAAATAGAAACATCTGTAGTATATTATAAAATAAAATTGCGAAAAATCTATTATGATATCAATGATGAAAAACATCTGTTTCGTTCAGTAAAAAAGTCTCAAAACTTTCCGTATGAAAAAACAGACAGAAATTTCGATATGTAAATGTTAAAGTGTCTTGCTTACATACATATAAAGAGAAAAGAAAATATTAGGAAGCAATATGAAATTTTTATCAATATCTCCGTAATTTTTTCTTCGTACATAAGAAAATATGCAGATATTTTAACGCAGACGATAACAAAATTCCATCGGTTTGGTAAATGAGAAATATTTTATGGCAAAATACAATAAGCACAAGTAGTAAACATCAAGTTTATCATGGCGAAATAGAGGAAAATTATAAAAATACCAATAATACTTATATTAAGAATAATAATCTTGCAATATTTTAGTCTCTTGCAATATAACTAACACAGCAACGTCATCTTTCCAAACCAAGAACTATTCAATATAAACAAGCGTAGATTTCTGAAAACTGCAGACATGATTTCGTATATGCACACACACACACACACACACACACACACACACACGTACATATATATATATATATATATATATATATATATATATATATATATATGCTTGCATGCACGGTGTTTGGTTTAAATTTGACTGTTTTACATAAGGGGAAAAGAAAACAATATCCCACCCAAAAATAAAAGTATTTGAAAAAAATCCAAAAATATTAACTAGATTATGGCTGGAAGAGAACCGTTTACTCAAATTAGCAGACCTCAGCTTCCACCGTGGCCTTAAAACAGTCCCAGAATCGCATTAAGTGTTCCTCATTGTGTCTCTGATAAGATCGTTGTACATGTCCTTAAACTTGGCCACCAGCTCAGTCTTGGTGTTGCAGTCACAACCGCACCTCACAAATAAAAATTCATGGGATTACAATCAGGGGAATTAAGAGAGGCTGGTGAATTCGTAGAAATTCTCTGACAACCATTTCTGGCTCTTTTCAGAGATATGGTGAGGAGAAGAATCTGACTACTACACATATCGCCTTTCAGCAGCAACCCTCTCGAGCCAGAATTTGACCACAATCTCTAGTAGCTTCACATAGCTGTCTGAATCGCAATTAATGCCCTGTTCATCAGTTGAATGAATTCCGGGCATGCCGACGCAATCAGGACGCCGGCTCTGTCCTGTCTTGCTGGCTACGGCTACTTAGTCTCTGTTGCACCTGTCCATGTCACGTCGTGTACTCTTTACAGTATTCAAAGAGCATTGAACAATAGCCATAATGTCGGTGTTTTCATACCGATACTCGACGCGAATCATGATGCAGGAAACTCCTGTATATAATAAACCAGGATGAGTAAAATGTAAGAAAAATATAAATCATGAAATTCATTATAATATATTTCACCAACGCGGAAATTTTATTCATTAAAGTAAGTGCCATTACAATTAACACATTTTTGCCTACGAGTTACAAGTCTGTTTATTCTAGTAACATATAAATCTGGAGACATATACATACGT
>NC_068981.1:42398814-42400491 GCF_001194135.2 Octopus bimaculoides
ATATATATATATATACATACACATATATATATTATATATGCACACACACACACATATATATATATATATATATATATATACATATATATATACTCACACATACACACATACGCACAGATACACACACGCACACATACTAGCACATTCATACACACATGTATATATATATACACAACAAGCTCCTTTCAGTTTCTCTCTACCAAATCCACTCACAAGGCTTCGGTCGGCCCGAAGCTATAGCAGAAATCACTTGGTCAAGATGCCATGCAGTGGAACTGAACCCGGAACCATGTGGTTGGGAAGCAAGGTTTTTACTATACACCAGCGCCTATGATATTTCTTTGAGTTTTATTTAAGGTCTTGAGAGAGTTCAAGCCGGCTGCTACAAAAGTAGCAAGAGGTTTTGAGTTAAGAGAAACCTTGGTATTTGCAAATATGTGGTCGCGTTGGTATGCTTGTTGAACTGTTGATGCATTCCCATATGTATTGTATTTGTTCACATAAACATCTTTTGATGGTGAATTTTTCGAATGTCTTACACTTCTTCACTGTGTTACTTATAGATTGGATTTGGAGGATCTGCTTCTCGTACTGTTGTTCTTTCTCTGTGCGAATTCTTTGGTGCACAACCTAATGCACCTATGATGGTAGGCAGAATTGAGAATTCATAGTCAGTGTACAAGAGCCATGAGTTTTGCAATAATTCGCCATATATGTTGTATTTCTCCTGGAGTTTTGATTGTACATTAAGTTTGGGAGTACTACTTGCTAGAAATGCTGACAGCAGTAATACAGAAGATATGGAAAAATGAAGTTATGTTAGAAGACTGGAAGGATGCAGTTATGGACGTTGTGTTCAAGGGTAAAAGACAAAAGGATGCATGCAGCTGATCTCCACAACAAGCCATAACTTTTGTTCCCTGTCCCACAGAACAATATCAGGTCTGTTATGTTTGTGCCGATTTGAGTTTTTAACTGGGCTGTTCGACAAATATTACTCGCTTTTAATGTAGTAAATACCTGCTGCTCCTAACATGCATTTGATGTATACGTCAATGCAGTCCTTGTAGATAGCATTGTGAATAGTCTTCGAAACTATATCATGCCTCAGTGGCAGATAGTATCTCTATACAATCTAGGGCAGCAGCTCATGATGTATGTATGTATGTATGTATGTATGTATGTATGCATGTATGTATGTATGTATGTATGTATGTATGCATGTATGTATGTATTCATGCATGCATGCATGTGCGTGTATGCGTATGAGTGTGAGTGTGTTTATATATACAAAATTTTATATAATCGGCCATGCGCAATGTATTACTATAAAGAAAATATATAATTGCCACTAAATGCGACTAAGGGCGTCAAGACACTTACATTGCTAGAAATAAGAGCTAAAATGCTCTAATGCCGTAGAAAAGCGCATAATTGTATACATATATGCCCACGGAGTTGTAATTGTCCCAAAACACTAATTGAGAATTTCCTATACTTTAGTTTCAGCTATTTCTGTAGGCTCGTCAGTAAGGACCGCTTGTTCGGCTATTTCTGACCGTCAGTATATGTGTACTTTCCATAAAATTTAGAGGATGATTTAGGGAATCGCTAATTCATACACACACACACACACACACACACACACACACACACACACACACACACACACACACA
>NC_068981.1:42400815-42401308 GCF_001194135.2 Octopus bimaculoides
AAACACAATTAGAAGATCTGCGTTCCGAGATTCTCATATATAAGGGTGTACTCCCAAATCAGTTGGGAGTATCATTCTATATTCGTATAAGGTCACGTTTATAGTTTGTATTAACGATGAAGTATTAAGAGAAAATATTTTCTATCTTGGCTATACCTTCCTAATCAAATCAACATATCTGTAGTTCTTCTAGATATAGCTTGCAAATATAGATTTAGATTCTGCTTGCCATTCCCACGAGTTTCTTTCTATTTGTTCGAAGCGAAACTAGTATATTTTTTCAGATAATGTTACTGAGACAATATTCTATCTGATTATCATTAGGATTCATTTATACCTCCCTCAAACTGTTCTCACTATATGTTTCTCTTTCGCTCAGTAACTCTCTCCTTCACTCGTTTTTTCTCTACGCATATGTATATATGCGTGTCTATCTATCTATCTATCTATCTATCTATCTATCTATCTATCTATCTATCTATCTATCTATCTA
>NC_068981.1:42401318-42401709 GCF_001194135.2 Octopus bimaculoides
CACACACACATATATATATATATATATATATATATATATATATATGCATACAGGTATGTGTGTAGAGAGAATGAGTGAAGCACATATTTATATTACATGCGACTCTGTTCGTGTGTATGTATATATGTGTGCATGTATGTGTGCATGTATGTGCGTCTGTATTTATATCTATGTAGATATGCTTTAAATATATATCAGTATATATATGAATATAAGTCCACACACACATACACACAACCGCACACACACATATATATATATTTTCAATATACACACACAGGCATATGTATATATATCTATATTTACAATACACACATATATATGTATGTGTATATATATTTTAAATATATATATATATATATATATATATATATATATATATATATATATA
>NC_068981.1:42401946-42412507 GCF_001194135.2 Octopus bimaculoides
TATATATATGTATATGCGAGTGTGTCTGTGTGTGTATGTGTCCTTGTGTGCGCGTATAAGTATGTGTGTATGTACATATACAAGTTTTCCATTTAAATTCCAGTTTGATCACTGAACGTAAACACTGCATACGATGAAATCAAATTTATTGCGTAACCAATCCCATTTATTAGGCAAATGAGAAAGTATTTGGCACACCTTTTTTTTCCACTGATTTGAAAATTCCCACATGGCGTAATGGAAAATGCAAGCAACAACAATAAGAAATACATGATCATGGTTAACAATAACAACAATACTAGCAATTTCTTTTATGAAACGGATAACAAAATACAGGATTACATTAAGATATTATTCGATTCGATACAGTATAGAATAAGCATGAGAGTTTGTATTGCATAAGTATAATAAATGCTTCTAACAAAGTATGCATCCTTTTGTTTGTGTATTGACAGTTGTATGGTGTTTGCAACTTGATTGATACCTTATCCACCCTGGAGGGATGAAAAGCAAAGTTGATTTAGACTAGATTTGATACCAGAATGAAAAGGCGTGGCAATCAAAGGGTTCTGTTAATGGATTGCTAAATTAAATCGTTCCCGTGTATACCAATGGATTTTATTTTAGCGGAACTTGGTGACTAGAACGGAATTCGAACTCGGAACTTAAATTTTTTTTTTTTTTTTTTTTGCGAAATATCGCTTGTTTTCACAATTATGATTTCTAGCAGATGCTCAATACCAAGAATTTACATAAGACAGATGTTTAGTTAATTATACAGACACCAATCAATATTTATGTTATTGATACCAAGTGGTAAAACTCGAAGTCAACCTTAGCTGAAATACTTCTCAAAATCTTTTAAGAATAGAGTGGACAAAATGCTTTGTGGTGTTTTATCCCATTACTTCAATTTTGAGTTCAAATCTCTAGTACAGGTGGCGAATGAAATGAATACAAGGCTCATAAACGGGTACCGTGTGCATGAACTACTACTATTTATTCTTATTAATTTTACTAATATTGGACATTTAGGAATTAACGATATCAACACACCATCAACTACACGGATGTCGTTGCTGCTGCTGCTGCTGATGATGATGATGATGATGAAGATGACGTCGACAACGCGACATGAACGATGGTGATGAAGCGCATGTGCATGTATAAGAATTAAAAAAATGTATAAATATAAGAATAAAAAAGTAGTATTAATAATCAAGAAACTACGTGCGGTGAAACAGAATCCTAACAAAGAATAAATAACGAAGCACGGATTAAAATATTCCAGCGTCAGCCTTGAGAGATACATCATATGTAACATTCAATTCACTAGCGTAGTTCACATCCTATTCGTTAGGCATAATCACACATCAGCAAATACTATAACAAAATACACGCACACAGCATATATTTTATAAATCACACTGCATTATAACATAATTCACGCAGTACATATTCTTTACACTAAACGATTCTCCAGCCCTGATGCAACTCGCTCTATCTTAATGCGATTGGTCGTCTCCCTAAATATATTAGGTAAACGATGAATTTTCTGTTGCATATAAGAACTATGCGAAGGTGCATAGCATAGTGGACAGGGTAATCGGCTCACGATCGTAAAGTCGTCAGTTCGATTCCCGGCGACGCGTTGTGTCCTTGAGCAATGCACTTTATTTCTTGTTGCTCTAATCTACTCAGATGGCAAAAACGCGTTGTACCTGTCATTCAAAGGGCCAGCCTTATCAAAGGGCCAGCCTTATCAAAGGGCCAGCCTTATCAAAGGGCCAGCCTCATCAAAGGACCAACCTTCTGTGTCACGCTGACTCTCCCTGAGACCTACATTAAGGGAACGCATGTCTGTGGAGTACTCAACCACTTGCACGTTAATACCACGAGCAGACTGTCCCATTGATCGGATCAACAGGAAACCTCGTCGTCATCGTAAGTGACGGAGTGCCAGTTAGTTATAAGAAGTATAGGGTGCCTTAGCGCGAGGGATTTGCTTTTGTAAAGGACCTCACATGTTCCGTATCTTCCCACACATGTTTGATAAACTCTTTCAACAAGGCTGTGTTCTTCTGTTTCTAGGCGTCACGTTTTTCTTGACACTCAGTGATACAGCACCATCTTGCGGGCGGCTGTTGCCAAAAGATCACCTAGGATTGAACCTTGCGCTCTTCTACCTTCCACTTCCACAGATTTTGTTGCCTGTGTCAGGCATGGTTTCATGTTTTTGAGGGAGAAAGAAAAGAATTTTGTCGATTTCACCGCCATCCCATCAGAAAATTGACTCAACACATATTTTGCCATCGTCTCGTTGTTGATGTTACGGCTGCTGCTGATGTTGATTTCGCTGGTGTTCTTGCTGATATCACTGCTGCTGCTGTTGTTGCTGGTGTCGTAGTTATTACTGCTGATCCTGCTCATTGCTGCTGTCACTCTTTCGTTACAGCTGCTGTAATTGTTGATGCTGTTGTTCGTGTTGTTGTTGATTTATTACTGTTTCTGTAATTTTTCTATTATTCTGTCTTCTACCGATAGTAGTGAAGCTAGTGATGAATGAGTTAACGGTCGGATTCGCCGCTATTCAGTGTCTTTGTCAGACGAATCATTTCCCCTCCTACCACTTCATACACTTTAGTGGGCGTGTTATTTTGGATTTGGGTAAATGGAAAATGAATTTCATATTTCGTAATACGGTGATAAATTCGGAGAGTTTTGGTATCAAAACCTCTTCAGAGAAGCATAGTCAAACAGTTACTTCAAGATATCACAATAATTAGTGCGAAAGATGTATTATTCTATTTTAGATTCGATATCAATAGGTACTTATGAAAGAAAACTAGCAGCTGGTCCGTGCTAACTAAAATTGAATAAAATGAGTTTTCTGTACCATACAGCAAATTGCATTTGTCTTAGTCTATTTCAAACAGTATGAAATATTTTCGAAATTCCGTTATGCTCAATTTCAGGACTGGAATTCCTTTTCATAATGTTTGTAATGTATATGCACATGTACAAATCGTCGATCACACACACACACACACACACACACACACACACACACACACACACATTGGAAAAGTGTGATAGAAATATGAATGAAACCACGTCTATTATATACTTTTGATGTGCAGAAAGTGTGTAGTCTCCTCTTGCACCGCATTTCA
Source organism: Octopus bimaculoides (assembly GCF_001194135.2). Lineage (NCBI taxonomy): Eukaryota > Metazoa > Mollusca > Cephalopoda > Octopoda > Octopodidae > Octopus > Octopus bimaculoides. The sequence goes on from NC_068981.1 coordinate 42,405,120, forward strand.
GAGAAGACACACATAGTCTCCTTCACCCATCAGTACCAAATATATTGATTTCAAATGTTTGCATAAGGCCAGCAATTTTTGGAGACGAAGTAAGTCGATTACATCGACTCCTATGCTCTACTGGTACTCATTTTATCGACCCCGAAAGGTATGAATTTGAACGCAGAACGTAAAGACGGACGAAATACCGCTAAGTATTTTGTCCGGCATACTAACGATTCTATCAGCTCGCCGCCTTAGCTCCATAGAAATATTATTTTCTACTCTAGGCACAAGGCCATCGACCCCATTATGCAACTGGAACTTAATTTATCGACCCCGAAAGAATGAAAGGCAATGACGACCTCGGCGGAATTTGAACTCAGAAAGTAACGGCAGAAGAAATACCGCTAAGTATTTCGCCCGGCGTGCTAACGATTCTGCCAGCTCACCGCCTTAGTACCATAGAAATATTCTTTTCTTCGCTAGGCACAAGGCCCGAAAGTTTGGTGATTAGATCGGCTCAGTATGCAACTGGTACTTAATTTATCGACCCTGAGAGGATGAAAGGCAAAGTCGACCTCGACGAAGTTCGAACACAGAACGTAAAGCCAGACGAAACGCCGCTAAACATTTCGCCGCCTGAGTACCATAGAAATACTTATTTCTTTATTGCCCACAGGTGGTAAACTTAGAGGGGACAAACAATTTCAGTCAAATGGATTAAGTCGATTACATTGACTCCAGTGCGTAACTGGTACTTATTTAATCGACCCCTGAAAAAAATGAAAGACAAAGTCGACCTCGGCGGAATTTGTACTCAGAAAGTAACGACAGAAGAAATACCGCTCAGCATTTCGGCCGGCGTGCTAGCGATTCTGCCAGTTCACCGCCTAGGACAATAGAAATATTAAATAACCACTTACATAAGTGATAAGACTATCGTTATCGGGATTAACGTAATTTGCATTTTTGCATTTTTGTTGGCTTTCCAATATTTAAAGTTATTTCAGCCCTGGGTACTTGATGAAATATTTATCGTTCAATTAGTGACAAGTTAGACATCAATGAAGTTTGTATACCTTCAGATTTATATATGAAAATATTTCAACGCTATATGGATTTAAAGTAGAACCTTAAATCGGGGATCTTAGTTTGAATGTGAATTCGCTTTTGTTTGAAAACCAGAATATTTGAAGAACGTGTATCTGCTACTTTGAGTCAAGGTGTAGTTCTTAAAATATAATTTTCTTTCAGTGAAAGAGAAAAAACATGTTCTTTGATTGAGAGAAAAACGAGGCAGGGGTTGCAATTATTTTTGTTTCTTCGCAACTTGTAGGCATTTTCATATACAATATTCCTATATGTTCAAGCTCACCTATCAGGTTGTTTTTTCAGATTTATCGTTCCTACTTTATCCAAATGTATGATAGAATACATTCATAGAATATATTTAAACAAATGTATTCTATTCGACATTTGCTCTTGGCTAATATGTGTCTTCTCTTCTCCATTTAATCATCTCTCATAACAGCTTCTCCGTCTAAATTGTATGTGGCTTCATCGCTGTTAATATTGTTGTTGCTTATTCACATTTATCGTATAACAACATTATGCAATGTGCCTTGCCAATTTTTAAGACAGAAGAGTGGGATTTTATGAAAATGTGATAGCTATTGTTAGTAGACAGAACGATCTCAGCCAAAACCCTGCATTGGCTCGTAAAATAGTAAAGCAATATAAAAGTAAAAGTGTGATATCTCTTAATCCTGATTTTGACTGGCAAGATAGAAAATGATATTTTGTGAATTTTCCACCCGAGGTTATGGTATAACAAATCACTATTCGGCAGGTGGTAAAGCAAATAAATTAATAAAAAAGCATTTTGTTTATTTTTCCAGAGTGGTTGGTATTTGGGGGATTTTTCATGTAATATCTTTTATAAAATTTCAGCTTTATATGTATAGATATGTGGTTATGCATACAGTCATACATACATACTTACATACATAGATACATACATACATACATACATACATACATAATTATATATATATGCATGTATATATATATGTGTGCCTATATATATATATATGTATATATATATATATATATATATGTCTGCGTGTGTATACGTATATATAAATATAAATATTTATGATTCTTTTATGTTACAAAACCACGCAAACAATAAGAGAAAATTATGCACAACAATTGTTGAGTTTTCTATTGTCTGGTTTTATATTTTCGATCAAAAACGTAGGACTCGCGTGTATGTGTGTGCGTGTGTGCGTGTGTGTGTGTGTGTGTGTGTATGTGTGTGTGTGTTTGCATACATTTTATCTGAATTTGCGTAAATGTGTATAAAATAATATATCAGTTGAATAAAGTTGATCTGGTTTTCAGGTTTTTTTTATTATGGTATTTTTTAAAATAATATTTTTTTTTACAGTGTTCAAGTGTGTTAAACATTACATAAATATTCTGTAATGTTCATAAAGTTCAATAAGCGCTTTCATACGTTTGTAGTAATCATCAGATTTCAAAATGTATTTAACTGACATTTGGGTTCTTGACAACTGTAGCAAAATCACTTTCTTTCTTTTTGTAGCATTGCACTTTTGTACGAAAAGAAAGAAGTCAGTCATTTGACTACAGTTATCAAGAACTCAACTGTCAGTTATAAAACATTTTGAAATCTGATGCTTGCTACGAACGTATGAAAGCGCTTCTAAAAACATTTATTTCCTTTAAAATACCATAATAAAAAACGTGAAAACTTGACCATATTTTAACTTTATTCAACTGATATATATATATATATGCATATTTATATGCATTTATATATCTAAGTTCAAATGCCGCTGAGGTCGAGTTCGCCTTTCACCCTTTCGGGGTCGATAAAATAAGTACCAGTTGAGTACTGGGATCGATGTAATCGACTTACCCCTCCCTCGAGATTGCTAGCCTTGTGCCTGCCAAAATTTGAAACCATTATGTAAAAATGCGTATATATAAATGCGCGCGCGTATATATATATATATATATATACACACACATTGTATATATGTATGTATGTATGTATGTATGTATCTATCTATCTATCTATCTATCTATCTATCTATCTATCTATCTATCTATCTATCCGTCTAACATCATCATTGTCTTCATCATCATTATTATCACAATCTCTTAACTGATGCTGGCAGTCTTTGAGATGCCACTTTAGACACCTTAGTAACCAGTCGTCGCCATTGGTCCGTCCAGTCCCTGATGCTGTCAAACCAGAATTTTCTCTGTCTGCCTCTGTTTTTCCTTCCCCCAACTGTGGCCTGAAGAATGGATTTGGGAAGGGAGTTGAGGGAAGTTGTGGCAGGATACATAAAAGTTTCGTTTTCCACCTGCGCAAGGAGTGGTTCCTCTCTGCCAGTGTAGTTGTTGACTTGCTGTCTGACAAAGCTGCTCATTTTGTGCTCTGTGTACAAGATGTGTAACTTCTTGAAATACATTTTCGGTGTCATATTATAATGCAAAAATTTATATTATTGAACATATGGCGCCTTGCAAGGTATTTAGATATGAGTAGAAGTAATGGTGTTAGCCTAAGAAACCTGTGAAACAATAGAAGTACATGCAGTAGTAGCTAAGAAAGAGTAAGTGGTATATAAAATTAGAAGAGACACGAAAGAGTAATAATATAAAGCAGAGGCAATGAAAATAAGATGGGGAATTGAAGGGATAGTAGGAACTGAAGAAGAATACGGAGAATTAAAAAAGGAAGAATCAGTAAGATATATGTTCTATTAGTCTCCATATTACAAATTTTTGCTGAAATAAAGCAATAGTATACATGTGTGTGTATGCATGTGTGTGTGCATGTGCGTGTGTGTGTGTGTGTGTGTGTGTGTGCATATGTGTTTGTATATATGTGTGTATATTGATTATCTGGGTAGAACCTCTAATATTTAAACCCTAGTCAACTGAAAGATAAGAGTACTCACATCTTAAACTCATGTACTCTCATACTCGAAGGAGATGTCGAGGCAGAATCAAGCTTACGAAATTTTCGTTAAATTTAAGACTGGAAATATATGATATTTGTCCTGCTATTGATATGGATTTACCGATTTACTATAGGTACTGAAAATTGTTGGTGAGATACCAAGATGAAGAATTTAATTCCTTATAGTATGCTAAAATAACTGCAAGCAATTGTACGTATACATAATACAACAATCCACCAAATCACTAATGGTAAGCTTAAGCGATTATATATAAATTGGGAGTTACTTCCTATATGTCAAACCGTGACATAGCAGAGAAATACTACATTGATATGACAGTATACTTAATCTATCGAAAATTGTAGATTAAACACAACTCTTTTTTCAGTTTTGAGTGAAAGAAAATGTTACATCTGGCATTTGAAAGACAGTATTACTGCTTTTAACATTTAGTGGAACATACTAGAGAGAATTAGTGCAAGGAATAAAATACGTAAATTATGCACAACAGAAATATAAGAGTCTCATACATAAAGTATATTTTCTACGTGCAAGTGCGGTATACTTAAAATTCTTAAGTTCAATAATTACTTTAATCCAGAAGTCCGAATCGTTTGTAAAATGTCACCACTGCGACATATATTTACAGAAACACTAGAATTATTTAAGACAAGGAAATGAGTAGCTCAAACTCAACTTCTTCCATTTCCCTATATCACGCCACTTACATTTGCACAAAAGAGTGTGGCTCAGCTCCCTATTCTTGAACTTTCCAAACGCATATTGTTTGTCTGCCGGTGCATATACTTTTACTAGTATTCATGAATCTCACGATAGACGTAAGCAGAAGAATCTTCAACATGTTGATTAGTAAAGAGAACTTACATTAGGCAACTCTCTAGAACAATGATGCCTTTAAAGACAGTGCGTTTAAAGAAAATGATCTACGAAACTAGCCATAACGAGGGGAGGTAGGATATTTGTTTTGCACTCCTCTTTTCACTGAACATCATGCCTTATTAGGTATTTAAGCTCTCCCTAAATTTAATTGACAGACGTTTCCTACACAAAAGAAAAAAAGCTGGAAAAGTTTTAATAAACGCATGGTTCAGATCACATTCAATTACAGCCCTAACATGTAATAAAATATATATAGCAAACACAAAACTACTTCCGAGGCCCTGCAAAATGCCCATTGCCTGAAACAAGTAGCAGAGGCCATTGTTTGTGAAGCAGAGGTAAAAATCTACTGATGAGTATGAGAAAGTCAACCCAATGCAATATACTTGAGTAGTCGCTGCTCGATTGTTTCTAGAAACTGACGCAAGAACCATTCAAATAGATATTACTCAGTCACATTATCTCAATGCGAAATATCCAAAAAGGGAATATGACAAAATTTGCATGATGCATCTGTCATTTTATAAAATGGTGAAGTAACCATCAGCTCGATGATCGTCAAAAAGTCCTAAGCATTAATAAATTCTATTAAGAGATGCAATCTTTGCATAGCAGGAAAGAGCATAATCCGTATGAAAGTGCGCAAACCAAGTCAGTACCTTAATGCTAAAACGAAAATATTCAACTCTGAGATACACAAGAGAAAAATCAGCTCAAAATCAACAAACAACGTTCCCACCTTTCCATTATGCATCTCACCCTTCATAAATCTTTATATTGTGCAGCTGTTTCTTTTCAACAAGTTTCCAATTCTCCAGTCATTTCCTGTTTACTCTCTCCTCTCCCTACACCCCACGCTCTCTCTTTCTCTCTCTCTATCTGCCTTTTCACCTCTGCCTATCTTCCACTCACACTTTCTTACCTCGGGCTTTCTTTATCTCTCGACCGCTTTATTATCTATTCTTAAAAATTTGAGTATATGACAGTGAGAGTATGTGCGTGAATGGGTGTGAGTGTGTGTATGGACATGACATACATTCATAGTTAAGCATGACGTGAGAAGACAGATGACTCACATATTAGAAACAAGAATAAAAACTTTTAACTCTAAACAGCGTTCAAATGTGTGTCGTATAAATGTGGTTGCGTGTGAGCATATGCACACATACCTACATACATATACACATACATAAATGCATGCATATATCTATCCATCCATTTATCCATCCATCCATCCACCCATCCATCCATCCATACATACATACATACATACATGCATCATACATCCATCCAAATTTATAGATATATATAAACACACACACACACACACGCACACGCACACGCACACACATATATACATGCTGTTTGTACATTTTCGCCAACTGCAATTTTTTCTCTGTGATTGCTCTGAAGGCGCAAATAATAACCTCTAGGAAGTCATGACCGCTCTTTGAATGGAAAAAGAAACCTGAAGTACGTGTTGGTCCTTGTATGGATTTGATGCTAAGAATAGTTCTCCTTTCTTGCAGGAATTTCACTTGCAAACCATGTATGTATGTGAGCTCTATTTTGTACAGTTCATTCAGGAAACATATATGAGTGCACATGTGTGTGGCGGGGGGTACATATATATATGTGTGTGTGTGTGTGCGTGTGCGTGTGTGTGTGTGTGTGCGTGTGTGTATGTGTGTGTGTGTGTGTGCGTTTGTGTGTGTGTGAGTGTGTCTGTGTATAAAGTCCAAGGATCGAGGTGCAGGAAGAAAGTTAGCTTCAAACAATCTGTAATAAATTTGAAAAACAACTTTCAGGAACAATAGTAAGTTATTGAGGTGAAGGCTATGGATTTTTTGATCGAAATACGATAGTCTGGAAAAAAATTATGCTTATATTTCACAGTAGGTAAGCAGGGTTGCCAGGCAAGCGAATAAGAATACAAGAGTTAAGGAATAGAATAGATAAGATCTGGTCTACATATGTTTCCTAGTGAGCGGAACCTCGGAGTGTGGTAAATGTCCAAGCGACGTGTGTGCCGTTGGCTATTCGTCAGGCTAATGGTATTTTGATTAAATGAAAGTTTATGCTACGCGTTAGAACATGGAAGATTCGATCATAATCTTTAGTCAAGATAGCCTTAACCTGACAACTAGGTTGCGGTATACACCTCGCATGGATAGTTACCACTTCCAAGGTTCTGCTTGCTATGGAACATATGTAGCCCGGATCTTATTTACTCTATTCCTTAACTCATGCATATATGCATTTAAACGTATGTATATATATATATATCAAATTCACGACAGAATCCAGTCGCAATGAATTACCATTTCTATCTATCTATCTATCTATCTATCTATCTATCTATCTATCTATCTATCTATCTATCTATCTATCTATCTATCTATTTATCTATCTATATTTCTATCTATCCATGTCTATTGTTAATGGAACCTCATCCCAAAAAACAAAAAACAATATTTTCTTCTTGTAAACAAAACCCCCACAAAG
>NC_068981.1:42414479-42419685 GCF_001194135.2 Octopus bimaculoides
CTGCAAAAAGCCATAAATAAAATCATAAATGAATAAATATTGAAATAAAGAAATATAGCGAAGTTTAAACGTTATGTAAAAAATGATAGGCAATAACTCCATAAATAACAGTATGAAAGCAATAATTTAAACAAACGAACCCCCACCAGAAACAAACAGGAAATAAAAATCATCAGCTCCTCCTTGTTATTGCGAAAGAAAATGAAACGAATTTCAATAAGCTATTATTTATTAGCAAAACTTCACGAAACGTGGTTAATTATTTGTTTATAAGCTTTGTAGGTTGTTGTTTAGAATGAAGAAGAAAACAATGAAATATCAAATGAAATTCTTATCAGAAATTCCAGCAGCAACATGAGTAAATAATAGCACTAACAATATATTTTATTGATCCTGAACAAGTAATAAATATAAACCATAAAACAAAAAATGACACATATATAAATTTTGTCCAGAAGACAAAACTATGAAAACTGATGAAAGTATAACGGAACAAGCACAGAAGAAACAAATAAATTAGATTTAGGCAGTTTAAAATTCTCGAAATTGTTTGATTGATTATTCGCAGAAAGGACAAACTGAGAGACTATTTCGGACTAAATGCCTTACAGTGTTTTGTTTCCTCTTTCAATCCTCTGAAGTCTAATTTTGTCAGAGAAGACTTTGATTTCCGTCTTTACTGTATCATTAAAACGGAGAACAATTGAATCAACTATAAATATTTTAATTCAGCGAGTAAGACATTGTGTAGTCTTTTGACTTTCTATAACCAGTAGATTAATCTTCCTTAAATAACACCATCATACAAGAAGGTAGAATATATTAGATTATGTAGTCGATACTATAATCGAAAAAGCCCGGAAGGTAAGTCTGGATAGACGTTGTTCCTACGCCTGCAGAACCAGAGCTGATCCGAGGTTTAACAGAAAGTATAACTAAAAACTAAAAATATGTAGAACTTTGCATCGGTATTCCCACAGATATATCTAATATTTTATCGACCACCGAAAACCGAAAGATAAAGTTGACCTCCGTTGGATTTGAACTTAAGAGTTTAAGGCGCCTGAATAAAGAACACTAACGTTTCAGTCAATCCTTATATTGTAGGTAAGTGTAGACAGTTTTATCTCGGCGTAAAAAATGTGTCACGTTACGAGAGTTCACCAAGTTAACGGACTGTCAAGTTGGTCAGTTGATGATCAACAGTTATCTCTGTCTCGTCCGGGACAAAGCCATGACATTTCACTCTCCGATAGTTAAGTCTACATAACTGCAGATAGCAATCAGTATGCTGCTTCGTTAGATTGCAGGATTGATTTAAATTCTTCTGAGAGATAAGTTAGGGATAAGCTCTGCCAAATTGACTTAACCTACAAGAAGGTAGAAATTTTAATGTTTCGTTTATATAATCCATACAAATTTGTTTTTATAATCTCATATAATGACACTGGTGTTGGGTCCTATCTTAGGCAGATCAGAGACGGTTTTGCAAGCTGCATATAAACGTCCTAAACTACATTAAAAAAAAGAGGAATCAAAATAGTTGGTATTGACTCACCCAATAACACACCCAAACCACTAATTCATGAGCGTACTGTATCTTCTCATCCCTGTGTAGTTAGCAACAACAACATTTTCTGCTGTTCTGAACGAAGACAAAATCTGGAATTCAAAAAAATTGATAAAGATCTCAGAGAGTAAAAGTTAATCCATAAAAGTTCGTAGATAAAATTAAAATGCAACAGTTACGCCACAATGAGTCAAAATTAAAATAATGAAACATCCTTCTTCAGGAAGAATGAAAAATTATTTGCAAATTTTGTACCTACTTGTACCTCTGTATAATTTCTCACCTCGCAAGCCCCACCACAGACTCAAAGGAAAATAATATATAATTTGGCTGTCAATAGTGTCAAGACTGAATAATGACGAAGAGAAATATATATTTTGGGATTTAATTCTAATGATGTTCATCAGGTCAGTGGTTCTAGAATTTACTATAACTAGAGATATGTATTATCAAGTTTTTGTAACGGGTGAATATTTACTACTCTGTTAGAAATACAGTCAGAAATATATATAGATATATAGTCAAATAACTGACACTAAAATGTGTTTGAAGCATCTGGGAAAAGGTAGTAATATGTTGCTGCTTTAAGTCATTAGCGCCGGGTTATTGCCAAGACCCTAGATCATTGTATTGTATATTAGAAACTACATTAATTCATATAACCTTCTTAATTATAACAATTGTGAGATGTTTGAGGGGAATTCAGTTGCCAAATCTAGTGACCAAATTGACAATCACAAGACGGCCATAGAGAGTTTAACTTTTTTCCCTTTCCGAGATCGATAAAATAAGAATCATTCAAAGTAAAGACAGCAAAATATAAATAAAACGAAATCCAGAAATAATAGGTAACTCATATTTCGTTAGCCTATAGCTAGTTTCCTTAGTAATAAGGTGAACTAATCCCAAAGCAATTTTTCGCCAATGAAAAATCTTAGGACTGTTACAATGTTTGAAATAAGTTAAAGTTCTTTGCGACACTTTTACGATTCGAAGGAGAAAATTAGTAAATTTCTGAATCAAAACTGAAGTGTAGCCGGCAGTACTCACCTCGTTTTGATTTTTACCACTTCTGTGGTTCCGCCCGTTATGAAACACATATAGTGTGGATCTTACCTACATCATTCCGTAACTCTTGTATTCTTATTCGCACACACTGCAGCCCTGGTCGCCTATCGTGGAATATAAAAAAACTTTTTTCAGCTTATCGGTCTTCGATACGAAAAACATCCACAATCATCAGTCTCAATAAACGCTGAAATCTTTTTTTTTTTAATATTTACTGCGGATTGCTTGAAGTTAACTTTCTTTCTACACCTCGATACTTGGATCACACACACACACACACACACACACACACACACACAGATATATATATATATATATATATATACATGACAGGTTTCTTTCAGTTTCTATCGATCAAATATCCACTCACAAGGCTTTGGTCGGCTCGGAGTAGAAAAACACTCGCCCAGTGGGACTGAACCCGGAACCATGTTGCTGGAAAGCAAGCGTCTTACCGCACAGCCATTCCTGCGCCTACATGGAAATAGATACATTTTTCATGAAAGAACATGTAGTTTAATGCATATTACTGTACATAAGATGAGGAGGAGTTGAAAAAATTTTACTATAGCCTTAATTAAAAGAACAGTCTTTAGCCTTTTGAAAATTTATCTTAAAATGGGCGATAGTCAGAACTCCCGAAATGTTAACTGATCAAAAATTAATTGAAACAGTACAACAAGATGGAAAGAGTAGTAAGTCTCATAACTAGAAACTACGGTGACAAACTCCGGGCATGCTTCTGCATTATTAGACCTTCTCAGAGAAATACACTTCACCCAAATTTGCCAAAACTTCACAACGGGCATAATTTTCTGATTGAAGTAATGAAAATAATGACAAGGATAAAATGTCCTCGGAAGATCTTCTACACGAATAACGTATAGTTAAGTAGAGGTTACAATATTTGACATGAAATGGAAATAATTTATGATCAATTAAGATTGTCATAAAACGCAAGAGAGAAAATTCTAAATTTAATGGTGGTATGTAGGATGGAAATGATTCTGATAGATCTTTGGCAGCTGAATTGTTCAATCCTATGTTCACCTTCTGGCAAATGCTACAACTAGTGTTGAGTAGTCTCCACCAATTAGCCAGTGTAGTAATTAACGATCTAAGCAGGGAAAAGAAACAACAGCATTTTTTTTTTCAAATAGATTTTAGGATCAGTTCAACTGATAGAAGTAGCAACTCCATCACCTTCTAAGCACAAAAGGTATTTATATTGCAGATAGTGCTCTTGGATATCCTCAAATGTAAGGTCGAAAACGAAGTAAAGAAATAAAATGAATGCCCTGCATGCGTGTATGTGCATGCGTATACACGCGCAAAAACACAGACATACACAAAGAAGCGTTTATAGATGTATAACTACGTATATGCGTATATGTGTGTACATGAAGCACGTACACCACGTGTGCAAACACGCTCCGATAAAAATGTGCGTGTATATATATGCATGCATACATACATACATACATACATATATACATACATACTTAGATACTTGTGTATACGCACACGTATATGTATGTATGCCTGTGTGTAAAGGAATATATATACACGCACTCTCACGCACACACACACACACACACACACATACAAGCACTCTCTCTCTCTCTCACACACACAGTCACACGCATATACACAGAATATATATACGTAGAGAGAGAGAGAAAGAGAAAGGGAAAGAGAGTGAGAGAGCTCTGAAAAGAGAGGCAGAAAGATGTTCTAGATAGGGAAAGTAAGTGAGATGAGGTGTTTGGTATATGATGACTAGATAGAAAAAAAATGGGGTTTCGAATGATAAAAGATGAGTAAATTTGAGCAAAGATAGATGAATAGACAGAAAGGTAACTATAAAAGCACACAGATATTTAGATAATTACACACAAGTGTATTGTATAATAGCAGAAAAGATTTTCCAAATAAAAGCTTTCTACTCCCTTTGTTCTGCTATTTATGTAGGAAAATGTATGTTAGATGTAAGAGAATAAAAAAAGAAGAAAAGGAAGGCATATTAACTGCCAACCTATAACTACATACTACACACTACAAGAGAAACAAATCAATATGTGTATGTATGTATGTATGTATGTATGTGTGCGTGTGTGGATGTATATATGTGTGTGTGTGTGGATGTATGCATGTATGTATATATATATGTAAGTATGTATGTATGTATGTATGTATGTATGTGTGTGTGGATGTGCATAAACACACACACGCACACATATATACATATATATATTGGAATGTATATATACGTATATATATATGTGTGTGTGTGTGTGTGTGTGTGTGGATACTTATAAAATTCATGTGCGTGCGGAGGGAGAGAGAGAGAAAGAAAAGGGTAGCAAAAGAGCAGGAAAGATGCAGAGTGGGTTAAATAGATATAGATGTACACACAGTGGTACGTACATATGTATGCATAAACATATATATATATATATATATATATATACACACATACATACATACGCACACACATATATACATACATACATATATATGTATATATAGATGTGTGTATATATGTATATATATATATATATATATATA
>NC_068981.1:42419792-42422609 GCF_001194135.2 Octopus bimaculoides
AGAGAGAGAGAGAGAGAGAGAGAGAGAGAGAGAGAGAGAGAGAGATAGAGAGAGAGAGAGAGAGAATATGTATCAACCTTCATTTAGCCCTCTCATCCTTATACTTTCTCTTACACACTCGCGCATACTTCTCTCTCTCTCTGTCCCTCTCTTTCTATACTTATTTTGGGAGCAGCTTTTCTTACAAATATTTTCTATTGAGAATACGACTGCTCGCTAGTTTTTTTTTTTGTTTTTCTTCATATTTTCAGTATTTCCAAATTAATTTGGAAAAGTATGTTTCCTAAATCTATCAGGAGTATTTCTATCCCTTCATAATATAATTCTCTGTGGGGAAATAAGGTTAGAAAATTTTGCCGCCTCGTTGTGGAGTTTAAGTCAAGAGACTGATATAGATATGACTGCTGGGATTTGAACTTTGACCTCTAAATATATTAGAAATGATAACCGCTGTAAAATAAAGAACGGAACAGGCAATTTGAAAGTCACCATGGTTATGAACACATTTAAGTATCTTTGAAAATAAATCATGTGACAGCTGTATACTTGATAAGGTCTAATTATGGAAACTCTTATAATTTATCATGCTCATCGAAATGGAACGCTCTGTCACTGGAATTATCGTGAGTCTTTAATGGTATGAGAAGCTCCTGATTTTAAAACGCGTTTTAAGATTGTACCTCTGGCACCAACAGGAATCTAAAACTACGTTTCTCTCCGTTTTCCACACAATCTCAGTATTAAATAGAAAGAAAGAAATAATTGAGATTTAAAGATATATGACTAATACTTCTAAGTACATTTCAAAATGATGTATTAAGTTTCCACCACCTGCAGTGAATCTGCTTCTTTCCCACTCACTCACGCGTGCGGTCAGCCGTTGTAGTGACTGGAAGAGCCTGCATATGCGTAATTTATCTATCTGCCCTCCGCTTTATATATTCTTTTATTAGTTTCAATTATTTACCTGGACCTATGCTTTGGCACCACCTGTAAGGCATCTGAGTGAATTATATGTATACCACTCTTTTAGCTGGCATTAGTTTCATTGATATCAAAGAAGGGAAGTCAGCCAGATAAAAAAGCGTTACAACCAAGACATAGAAATACTGCAAGGTATCTTCATTCGACACACCAAACGAATATTTACCATACTACACCGGCACGCACATTAAACGCACAAACACACACACACACACACACACACACACACGCATAACTACCCATAAGTACGCTCACACAGTTGAGTAGACAGAAAGGTGGTTAATATGCATAGAAATATAGTAACGTAGATTATGAATATCATGAATAGGACTGAAAACAATACTTGTTTGGACTGTATTACATGGTGCAGAGTCATGCATATATATCATGCAGAGAGTTAAGGAACTTCTGTTATTTGATATTCTCTGTGCAATTAGTTGAAAAACTCCATCTTCTATCTACATGTTTGTTTCTCTGACTGATCTCCATCATTTTTATTCTGAATGGCGATATTCTTTTTACCAAAGTAATCGGCCACCAGTCATTGTCATACCGTCATAGTGATGGCCATTTTCCACGCTATGTTGTCCTTAACAAAATCAAAAAGCATAGCCTAGACGCCTTAGGCTTCGCTTCCGAGCTCGAGCCAGCGGGGCTAGACCGAGGGGGTGGTAAAAGGCCCAACGGTATGACAGTTTTCTTGTTTCATAGGGGTAGGATCCTCATCTGAGTCGCCACATGTTGCGACACCTTCTCCAGCAGCAACTTGGCATGTTCAGCTACCAATCCGGGTTCCGCTGCTCGTCAGACTGAGAAGAGCAGACTGGCAAAGTATTGGTCGCTCTCTGACATGTTTATGGTCGAGCCTGTGGCAGTGGAGACCTCTGGCGTTCTCGACCCCCGGACCATATCTCTGCTCACGGTGCGGAGATAGTTATCTGCAAGTGCGATCCTCGGAAGTTAGAGTGGATGTTCCAGAACATTTCCCTTACTATCCTCCGGGGCAACGCGTTTTCCACTTTGTTTGCAGGGACTATGAGGCGGTCTGAATTACAAGGAATCGAGAGAATGTAAGAATTCTGTAGCTTAATACACGAACAATAAAATTAAGAAAATATACTCCAGTTTAAACAAGGTGATTATATCACTGTACTTACTACTAAATATCAGCTACATCTCCCTCAAATCATAGTCTACTTTTTTAAAACAATACTTAAAATGAAGGACAGAGATTTAAAAACAGGAAGGGATTGACACGGGTGAAATATCCTTAATCACAAATCCGCTATATCCAGGCTGACTCGAAGCTCAACATTAACAACCTAAACAACCACCGTATTAATGTGGTAGTTTCTAGGTCATCACTCTTACTGCCAGAAACAGCAGTCATTTTTTCTCACCCTTCCTCTCTCTCTTCCCCTCTCTCTCTTCCCCTCTCTCTCTTCCTCGCTTTTTCCCTCTCTTTCTCATCCTCTCTTCATTTCTTTTATATCCTATTGCTTTAATAATGGACGAGTCGCATAATGTGATTCGTGTTATACAATTACAGAAAATTGCCAAAGACGAGATGATCATAGCTTGAATGCATTGATCATACGATTGTCATGGCTAGTTTGGTGATAAACAACAGCAACAACAACAACAACAACAACAACAACAACAACAACAACAGCAATAACATATCAGGAACCCAAACAACATTTCAAAATGTCTTTCTCTCCTTTCTCTCTCCCTATCTATCTATCTATCTATCTATCTATCTATCTATCTATCTATCTATCTATCTATCTATCTATCTATCTGGCTAGCAAGCTTGCAGGCTAACTGATTTTC
>NC_068981.1:42422619-42428514 GCF_001194135.2 Octopus bimaculoides
TCTATCTATCTATCTATCTATCTGGCTAGCAAGCTTGCAGGCTAACTGATTTTCCATGCATTTATTTATTTATTTATCTGCGTTTAATTTTACGATACATTTTCTTTCCAAGAAGAATCACCATTACTCTAATTGTTGAAGTCTTTACCTTGCTTGAAATTTATATATATATAATTGCCTGTTTTTATTGGAAATTTAAAGGACAGCTATTGTTAATGAGATAAATTAATGTAGAAAATTAGATTTGTTGATTTGCTAATTTAATTTATTTCTCAATAAAGATTAAATATCGCATTATCACTAAGGGTTAATAAATTCATGTTCAATTATTACTGGATGTGTTTGCCTGATAATAGCATATATCTTATGGAATGAAAATTTTCTATGCAAGTTCTTATAGTTAAAAATCATTTAAAATGTCATTTCGCTTTTGGAAGAAATAATAACAATGATTAAAATGGTAGAATGCTGGGTTAAAAACCTTGTAGTAAATATTTATGTCCCTTTATTCCTGAGCTTAAACTACTGCAGAGCGTCGGTAAAATAGCACCAACAAAGAACTCAGGTCGATTTAATCTATTTGTCACTGCCTTAAAATTTTATGTCCTCCTCTCAATGTAAGAAGAAATTAATAACTGTTAAGGTAGTTGAATGATGGAAGAATGGATTCCTATAGTAAATGACTCGCCATGTTTCGTTAACGTTTCTTTAAGCACCTATTTCAAAATCCTTTTAGGGAGAATTTACTTGTTCTTTCTGAAGTACACGGTATATTTAATTAACACCACACACCGATTATTTTGTGGTTATGTGTCAGAGAGAATCAATATTTGAATAGCAGTTGAACAGTTAGTAGCTCGAGCCATGTCCCTAAATCTTCAGCGTATCCAACGTGAAGACACTTAATTACTTGACTACGAAAGGCCAGTAAACCAAAAAGTGAATTTACCTTTCAAAGTAGTTATATCCCTCTAAGTTTGACGAGAGCTACCTTAAGCTACCTCTTAAAAAAATAAAACTCCGTAGATGATGATACATATTCCCAAAAGAAAGAAGACCGATGCTAAGAGACAGCGACAATATTCAATAATATTGTTTCTGCTTGAAAATGTATCATTTTGCACAGCTGGAGCCAAGTAATATCTAACTACTTGTTAGAAGTCAGGAAAACGTTCCATAAGCATATTTCGTAACAATAACACTACTGCGCATCCAAATTGTGTTTTGATTTTTATGTACCATAATATTTTCCTGGTAAATAAGCGGTGACCGGTAAATTCCACCACGCTAAATTCCACCATGGAAAAATTCACCATTATCATCATCATCATCATCATCATCATCATCATCATCATCATCATCATCATCATCATCATCATCATCATCATCATCATCATCATCATCATCATTATTATTATTGCCTTTGCACAGCTTCTAACGCTGCAGATGTACTACAGTGTTAGCTGTTCACTACAAGTGAACTAAGGTAACACCTCTTATTTTTCGAGCACCTTCCGGAGTATTCGAGCGGTTCCAAGTAGTGCTGTTTTCTGCAAGTGCTCCACCCTTATTGCAGCCCCAATTTGTTCCACGTGCTTATCGAGATTTTTGCTCACTGTTCCCAGGGCTCCGACAATTATTGGTACTACTGCTACCTTTTTCATTGACCACAACTGCTTAACCTCCCAAGCTAACCTGTCATATCTCTCAACTTTTCTTTTTTTTCCTTATCACATACCTTGTTGTCAGCTGGGCATGCTATGTCTATGATCCAGCATAGTTTATTTTCTTTCTCAATTAAGACTATGTCCGGCTTCCTAAACTGAGATCCCATCTCAGTTTAAGTAGATTATAAAGATTATTTTCTATCTCACCTTCAGACTCTCTCTCTCTCTCTTCTTAAAACTTGAGAAACAGACATTAAATAACATAGGTATTGACCCACGGCCTAGAGAAACTGACCACGGTGATTGTTAGCGGGAGCAGCTTATATTGGAAGTCTTTCCATGCGTGGAATTCACCATGGTGGAATATACGTGGTGGAATTTACCTATGGTGAAAAATACCGCTGTGGAATTTTCCGTGGTAGAATTTATCGCGGTGGAATTTACCAAGAAGTAAATAAGCATATTTCAATTATGTTGAATGCTCAGCTTGGGGGTTAAAAAAATAAGTATTCTTAGCTTTGTTTTATTCTCTACCAGCTACGCGCAACTTTGAAGAATATTAAAAAAAAACTTTAACTGCATTCGAAAGAAACAGCTTTTGAATCCTGCTTATGGATGTTAGTTAGGAGGCTTTTTACAACCAAGTCAGAATGCTTAATTCATTTTAATATTGATTTCTGAAATTGACACAAGGTCACAAACTTTGAGGGAGAGATATAATCAATGAAATCGATACAGATACTTGAGTGGAGCTTAGTTTTTAATACTCCGAAATTAAGGATACAAAGAGCTATTACTAACGCCGCAAAGTAATTTACCAGACTTTCTACCAATTAGGCCAATCCACCATCCCTGATTAATTTTAGCGGTAAATATTATCTCTAACGACGCAAAGAAGATAAATCTCTGAAGGATACGTGAGCAATTCCTAGTGAACAAGAAACGAAAAGCAGCAGATGTACTGATACTGCTGGTAATAATTAAATCATTAAGTCAGTAGTAATAATACTCTTTTCTTTCCCAACGATTCACTATGTATTTGCGTCAATTGTAGGTAAAGCATATTATAAAATTGATAACTGGTAAAGCACCACACACACACACACACACAAGCACATACATCAGTTTGAATAATGGACTAAATGCTTGGCACACGCCTTGTAGATAACAGATTAAAGTCAAAGAACAATCAACTTGTTCGATTCAAAATACATAACTCATCCTCCCATATACTACAAACAGGAAGTTGTAACAGTTTCCATCGCATCTTAAAGATTCAAAACGTTATGAGGTATTAATCTGTTAAATTCTTTTATGCGTTTGGAAATTACTTAGAGATTTAAGTAATGTTGGGGGTGTAGGAACGAACTGTGTAGACTGCTTTAGCTGCAAGAACTGGTGTTTAGTGAAAGGTTTCACGCAACAGAAAATCATTTAACGTTTCTTTTTCTAACCAGAAGTGCTGTTATACAGTTTGGAATTTTCTGTGAAAAATGTGGGTGATTATAATAGTTACGATAACGTCATATTGAAATATTTCTTACTCGGTCCAAAGACACAGCTTGTTTTCATTCATTTTGTAAATAGCTTGTTCTCTTTGTTCTGGTGAAGCAGTACTCTGCCTCTAACTTTAGGAAGAAATGAACTTTCCTCAACATAAAACTTAATTTTCTGTTTACAGAATAAATTCTATTTGGCTGCATGTTTCAAGGTTGAAATCAATGTAACCATTAGGAGATGGGTGTTGGAGTATATCGTCTTGTAACAAATGATCAAATATTTGGTATTCTAAGTTTAGTATGCAGTGATTATAAAAGACACATAACTTCTCATCCAACACAACAGATAGCTAAATCTAAAGAGATTGGCAATTTCTAGGAAATTTACTAGATATGAAGTAGACATACTTGAAGCATAATACCAGCCTTGCGACTTATTATTGTTCTACTTCTGCAAGGAAACAAAATGCTTACCAAATCTTACTCAAAGCCCAACTCATTAACCAAATGTATAAATTTCACCTTAATCCTGTGGCCATTACACACTATTGTTTTCAACGCTTCATTTTATCATATATTTAACAAATCTAAAACTACTTAAATATCATAATTGAATATAAGCAATGAATGTAACTGCATTACATATTAAGTTCAGTGAACAAACAAAACCCTAATAGTGAAATGACGTTACATTCGACTTACAATTCGTCCTTCCATCCACAGCCAACAGAAAGTCATTAAATCGATATGCACTGCTCGATTTGACATGCGTGCATCGCTGTGACTTACGTATCTAGCGAAAAGTCCTTACTGAAATGAATTACTTTGCGATTGTCTATTATAAAAGCTTAGGAAATAAGTAATGAAACAACCACCAAGTTTCAAAAGACCAAATGAGCGTAAATGCAAGATTCAGATTCGATAAACGACATTATACGCTATACTGGGTAATTTTAAATAAATTAGTGGTAAATGGAAGACAAAACTAGCATACTTAGAAAAATATCTGATGAAACATTACTTAATGAATGTTTTTCGAGTATTTAGCATCCTCAGAAAAGAACTCAACTTCTGCTAGGCATGCATAAACTCAACAGGGATATTTAAATTATCTGAAAAACTATTATTTTTATAACTTATTTTGTAATTTGATGACAAAATATACATGTGATTTATGTATAAGCTTATGATTCTAGTGTTCTTTCTTGAAATCTCTCGCATTTCCTTACTTGCGTGACGCTTAGTAGAACCTAACTACTTGGCTTTCCTGCTACATGTTCGTATGGCTGATAGCGGGAATAGTTTGTAGAGCTGACTGAGCAGTGGAATCGAAACAGAACTGAAACGGTTAAATGCATTGTCATTCCTTGGATCCGACATATTAAAGTATCTATCTATCTATCTATCTATCTATCTATCTATCTATCTATCTATCTATCTATCTGTCTGTCTATCTGTCTGTCTGTGTGCCTGCCTGCCTGTCTGCTTGCCTGCCTGTCTGCCTGCCTGTCTGCCTGTCTGTATGTATATCTATCTATCTGTCTGTCTCTCTGTCTCTCTGTCTCTCTCTGCCTCTCTCTCTCCCTCTCTCTCTCTCTCTCTCTCTCTCTCTATCTATCTATCTATCTACCTATCTATCAATTTACCTTTGTGGCTGTCCGTCTGTTTATTTTCCGTGGAAATAAACAAATTTAGTATGTTTGATCATACACTTAGTGTGCTTTCGTAAGGGAAGGTGTATGATTCTGTGAGTGTAAACACAATATTATGACAGTATACTGGAACACATTATGAAACTATGAATTTAGCATTAATAAACTACATTATGGGACTACCATGATTCAGCTTTGACTTCTTTGAAATAAATTGTATAGCAGCTTATATTTTGGTGAAAATAGTTTTGTAAAAATCGTATTTCTGGCTGTGATGATTTGCATTACCTAGATTGGCTACAAGAGTGGTGCATCGCCACAGCTTTGATTTTGTTGTCATCCATTCGTTGCAAATAATAGATAGGCATATGAAAATCCATTTGATCTGTCTAGAAGAATTTTTCATGTAGAAAATGGAAAAAATAAATTTTTCTTAAAGATGACAGAAGCATTAAATAATGTAGATATATATCAAGTGTAAAATATATATGCTGGAGAAAGAGGTACAATAAAGTGGCGTAACATTTTGACACAATTGCCGATAAAGCCAAAGCAATTTTTGTTAAGTTTGTTCTACTACTAGACTGTGATATTTTGGCTTGTTTTCAATATCTTATTATTAATATCACTACAAAAGCAGCGAGCTGGCAATCGTTAGTTCACCAGCAAAAATGCTTAGCCGCATTTCCTCCGTTTTTGCGTTCTGAGTTTAGATTTCACAAGGGTCAACTTTGTCTTTCGTCCTTTCCGGGTTGATAAAATAAGCACCAGTTCAGCACTGGGCTCGATGTAATCGCCTTATCTCCTCCCCCGAACTTGCTGGCCTTGTGCCAAAATTTGTAACCATTATTAATGACAATACAATTATTGTACTTAGCGAACTCATTCTCATTCGGTTTCCTTGCCTACGACACTGAGGTCAATTCTTCGATATAGTTATAAATGAAAATGCATCTTATATGCCGACCAATACGGCGAATAACTCTCTGTCTCCCTTTATAACTATCTATCTATCTATCTATCTATCTATCTATCTATCTATCTATCTATCTATCTATCTATCTATCTATCTATCTA
>NC_068981.1:42436007-42450018 GCF_001194135.2 Octopus bimaculoides
CATCTTATATGCCGACCAATACGGCGAATAACTCTCTGTCTCCCTTTATAACAATCTATCTATCTATCTATCTATCTATCTATCTATCTATCTATCTATCTATCTGCCTGCCTGCTTGCCTGCCTGCCTGCCTGCCTGCCTACCTGTCTGTGTGTCTGTCTGTGTGTCTGTCTGTGTGTCTGTCTGAGTGTCTGTCTGTGTGTCTGTCTGTGTGTCTGTCTGTGTGTATGTCTGTCTGTCTGGCTGGCTGGCTGGTTGGCTGTCTTTCTGGTTCTCTGTCCGTTTGCTTGTGTGGATGTGTGCGTTTCTATTAGAGTTTTCTGTTGTGTGTGTTGTTTGTGATATTAATGTATCTCATTGAATGCTATGATTTTTAATTTGCCAAATATTACTATAAGTTAGTTCTACAGTTTGGGTTTTGTAAATTTTCAGTTTTAAAGGTCAACAAATAATTTTTCCTCAATAAAGCCTCTTATTCATATCAAGCCAACCTTAAAATTAGTATAGCAGGAAATATACTTTCAAGAGAGCGCTGTAAAGAATGAGTGATGACGTCATTTCATCGCATACATTTAACTTTTATAGCCTTTAGATAAGATGTTATGTCGAGTTTGCTGTGATTTCTTTCTGTTGAACAGGCACACCAAGCTATTCTATTTTCATTTATTCAGAGTGTGGGGAGGGATAATGTAGCGATGTAACTTAAAATTTCATTGAAATATTCTGAGAATTGCGAAGACATATATTTCTACTGCGATACTGTTACTGAGATATAACTTCATTATATGAAAAGTCTGAGATCTATTGTTGAAATTATGAAGCCACTCAAGCTGGAGATGAATTATATTTCACTCTAGATGAAAGAATAAATCAATTTTATAAATTTCCAATAAATCATGACTATACCGAAACTAATTAGTTCTGTAGTGAGGAAACATGTTTATCACGTTTCATCAATAGACTAAGATAGCAAGTCTTCTCACTGATGTAAATAAGCTGTCACAGCACAGAGGAAATATCGAAAAGTCGTGCTAACTACCTAGGGAGTTTTCTGAATCAAGACATGCGGAAAACCTTTTACTGCGTTGAATAGGGTCAACTCATGACAATCCATCTGTGCAAACCCAATTCGATTTCCAGCTGTCAACAATTTACGGTTATTTCATTAGCTACTTCACGTATGTCAGTTATACCCCTTAGAAAAGCATAGCCATCAAAATATCCATCACCACTCGCTATCAATATGTTGCCTTGTAATTATATTTATCTATGTATCTATCTTATGTTGATAGATGCATAGCACACACAAACCATACAAACAAAGACAAATATGCGCATGTACATTCACGCTTTCACACTCACACACTTTGTAAAGATTCGAACAAAATGGTCGGATTTAGATTCCGAGTTCAAATCTGAGTCGACTTTTGTTTCCGTTTTTTTTTTTTTTCGAGGTCGAAAAAATACTACAAGACTATAAACTCATATATAATGGTTAACATGCACACAGCATGAAAACAGGCACCTAGGAAACACATATTCATTGCTATGAGTATACATAAATTTATTACAGATAGTAGATGCCAGCTAACTTCAACTGGTTTTGTTCAGAAGCTTGGAAAATTGCTGAATTGGTTCTTTATACAAGCCATATTCAGTGTCACATGAATACGGTATCAACTTGAATATTATACCGAATCACAGATATATATATATATATATATATATATATATATATACACACACATACATGGCGCACCAACTCAGATATGCAAACGAATATGACTATGTACGAATCACTAACTTACACATTTGACTACACACAACTGCCTCACATACATATATGCATTCTTAAACCTACAGGTATTCTTTCCTAGTATTTTAAGATTATATACTCTAGCCTGATATTCAACCAGGTCTGGTTTCATTTGTATATTTTTCACTCTATTCATTACGTAGGTTTTCGTACATCAAACTTTTACAGTATTTCCCATGCAAGAGAACACTACAATGTATACGGAAAACGCCTTATCAATACTCAAGCTCTTTTCAGTTAGATTACCTGCTGCTCATCTATACAATTTAAACAGCATTTCTGTTCCTGCATTCACCTATTCTGATGCACATACCTGTATACACTTCATCTCTACATTTCCTGCACTTTTGTCGTTTTTCCTCAATACACTGTTACTTGTCATTTCAGTGGCAGTGGTTTCTATAAAAGGAATATTGGTAGAGTCCCAAACACCAACTTATTACCTAGGAATCGAACTCGAAATACTGTGCTCAGATGTAAAAGTATCTAGATAACACAAAGAGAATTCTGTCAAAATAGTGATGACGCCAACAAACAAGTACCCATTCAAATCTTATATAAACACATTAAGAACTTATTTTAATTAGTAACTGGACTTAGTTGTTATGAACAAATATTTTTTAGATAAGCAACATATTGAAATCTCATTGGCGATTTTTTCTTTGACGACCTTTACTTTGACAGACTATTGGATAGGATATACATAAATGGTTTATCTGATAACTAGTCAGTGGTCGTACGCAGCCAAAATCAATGGCTGCAGAAATTTATGCCACTCAACCTCTGTTACAGAATTTGACGACTTCAGGCCACTCAACCTCTGTTACAGAATTTGACGACTTCAGGCCACTCAACGACAGATACTATCGTTGCTGCCCCACATCTCCCATGAAGTACCTTTTTTCTGTCGTTCGTCGCAACATCTTTTTGGCAATGAACATTTTGTAATACCTGAAATTATGTGTTTTATGTACACTGTTTATTTTAGCCTGACTGGTGTCCTCATCTTGATAGCTGCTTTCACTACGTTTCGGCTTTTCAACATCCCAGCCTTCTTGAGATGTCTTCTGTTGAGCTGTGTACACCCGTGGATAAAATAAAGTGTTAGGTTCGAAATTCCGATACAACAACCGAGTTCAAGAGTTCAACGCAAAACACCTGCAGAAGGCTGGAGCGTACAACGTAGTGAAGGTAACAAACAATATCAAGACAGCAATCCCACTAATATAATCAGTATATATTAGATATTTTGAATGTGGAACTTCACTTAGACTTTTGTTCTTCCGTCTGTAAACCAACCAAAATATTCTTAACCTAAATTCATTATAAAAACAATTGTGTAAAACACTTTAAATGCTAACAAAAGCAAATATATAAAGAGTCTTAAATTAACTCTAATCGTACATCAGAAAAGCGAAATTATACAGCATTTGAAATGAAGAAGAGATCGGAATACTATCATTGTGAACATAGCGTAAGTTCTTCATCAATTTATGGCATAGAAGTTAATAAAATTTGTAGTTCATTCACAAGTAAGTAAAGGTTTTCATGCGTTGCATGTATTCATAAAATCGAAACTTTCAGAATTAGATGCTGTGTTATTTAAGTAGTTTAGTGCAAAGAGACCTGGGGGGTATAACGATTTCGGGATCAATGGTCATTGAAAAGGTCAAGCAGCTTCATGAATATATGGACATGCCGGAGGCTAGCGTGTTTTCAGTTGGATGGTTTGGAGACTTGCAAATATGACGTGATATTCGCAAGCTTAAATTCTCTGGCTAATAGACGTCAGCAAATATTCAGGTTTCTAAAGAAATACATTCAGATAATTGATGACCTACTTAAGAAGGAAGATTTAACCCTTAGTTATATTAGTAACAGAGAGGAAATAGTATTTGCTGCATATAATCCTGCCTTGTGAAAGGGAAACGAGGCCTGCAGGTTTGCTGCATGTGTTAGCGATGAATTATGCATTTTTTGGAAGATAAGATTATTTTTCAATAAACCGGCATTTGATATTCAAGGACTACCCAGGTCCCTTGAGTGTCAGAGTAGTATATTCTCTCTCTCTCTCTCTCTCTCTCTCTCTCTCTCTCTCTCTCTCTCTCTCTCTCTCTCTCTCTCTCTCTCTCTCTCTCTCTCTCTCTCTCTCTCTCTCCCTCTCTCGCTCTCTCTCTCTCTCAGACACAGAAACACGCTCACACACATGGGCGTGCACACACACTCACACACACACACACACACGTGAGCACAGACACACACACGCGGACACACACAAATCTATGCACACACACATATACACACACAGACAGACACACACACACACACACACACACATTTATATGGAGAATATATACAAGTTATTTGTTCCTATGCAGACGCTCATTTTTACTGAAATTGCCTTCATGTATCGAAGTGAGAACAACGAATGGACGAATGTGGTTGCGAATCACCGTATATTATTCATCATGAAACACGTAAATACACGTTCGTGATTGCGTGCATATAATTACGTACAACTAATGCATGTGTGCATATGTGAAACGATGTATGATCATGTATACCTGTTTCTGACCATGGGTAAAAGTTCTTGGCTTTGTGAAAAAGTTCCTAGCTTAGAGTAAAAGAAAATACAGGAGGACCATTTAATTATAATTTTATTCAACATATTCCTCTCTCTGATTCAAACACTCATTGCAGTAGTCCTTCAGTTTTTCTAAGTCCTGTAAAAGAACTCAGAAGGTTAGGACTTTAACGAGGCCCTTCGCAATACCCCTAAAGCCAGGTAGGTTTCAGCACCCCCTCGTACATATGTATATGTATAGACGCAGGTATAGCTGTATAGTCAAGAAGCTTACTTTTCAACCACGAGCGCGTTCAGCCACCACAGTGTCTTATATTATATAATGCTGCACGCGCGTGTGTTTGCGTTTGCATTTATCCACTCCACCGATTGACAACCGGTAGTGCTTTCTTTACGTCTCCGTGAACTAGGATTCGACGAGAGAGACCGATATAATAAATACCGGACTTGAAAAATAAGCTCTGGTGTCGATCTGTTCGAATAAACCCGTGAAGGCGGTGCCCGAGCATGGCTGCAATCAAATGACTGAAACAGGTAAAAGATGAAAGATAAGAGATACGGAAAGCTTGACATAAGTGTACCTGCGCATATGAAAATATATATGCATATGTTATTCATTAACGTATGTATGTATGTATGTATGTATATTTTTAAAAAGTAAAAAAAAATATGGTGGTAAAATGGTTGTACATGTCGATGCATACATACCGACACATATATCACACACATTACACAATCTGTTTCTCGTAAATTCCCCCTCATATTAATCAACATATACGTACACATGCTCATACCCTCACAAATTCGAACGAATGCCATAAAGAGTAAATACATGTGACAGAAATTTGGAGAAGAAATGGTCGTGGCAAAGCGAGAACGTATCATTGATTAGGTCTCAGAGGGTTAAGAATGAACTCTAACAAGTCAGATGGTTAATTTGTCGAACGATTAACCAATCAATCAATAAATTATTTAAATAGTTAATTAGTTAATTAGTTTATAATAAAAATAAGTGAAATCGAACCACCCGTGTGTGTAGATATCTTATTGGCAAAACGAGTCTCCCAAGACACAACATCTGTTTGAATGCACGTTCTCACATCAAGAAGCGTGAAGAACAGGTACTGAAACAAAATAATAATCATTTCTAATTTTGGTACAAGGCCAGCAATTTTTGAGACGAGGGGGCAAGTTGATTACATCGACCTCAGTACTTGAATGCTATTTTATGTTATCGACCCTTTAAGACAATATTGACACCGGCCTTATTTGAACTCAGAGTATAATGAGTTGGAAGAAATGACGCGAAGCATTTTGTCCGATGTACTAGCGTTTCTGGAAGGTCACCGCCTTGAAGATGATCATGTTAATAATAATAATGATAATAATAATCCTTTCTGCTAAAGGCTCAAGACCTGAAATTTTGGGGGGTGGGGTGGAGAGATTAGTAGGTTACATCAACTCCAGTGCGTAACTGGTACATGTCGACCGTAGCGACGGACGACATGCTGCTAAGTATTTTGCTAGCGTGCTTTCTGCCAGCTCGCCGCCCTAACTGGTTTCAAATTTTTGGCACAAGGCCAGAAATTTCGGGGATGTGGGTAAGTCGATAACATCGAACCAGTGCTCAACTGGTACTTATGTTATCGACCCCGAAATGTTGAAAGGCTAAGTCGACTTCGGCGGAATTTGAACTCAGATGGTAAACACGGACGAAAGGCCACTAAACATTTCGCCCGGCGTGCTAACGATTCTGTCAGATCGTCGCCTTTAATAAAGATGATAATAATAATAATAATAATAATAATAATAATAATAATAATAATAATGATGATGATGATGATAATAATAATAAATAGATAAATAAACATACACACATATATAAAATCTCGTATTTGATTGCTTGTTCGCCTGTAGAGCAAAGAAGAGAATCGTTTTGCCAAAAATGCATAATACAAATAAACCTTTTCGTTGTCAAAAGTAATACAAAACATATTCATTTGATAAAATTTCCTTTGTTTTAAGTTTTCTTTTAATCATAAAGTCCTCAGCATTTCTATATAGCTGCTATTTCAATCAATTTAGATTATCCTTTGTACGAAGTGGTTAGGAATCAATGATCTATTAAACATAACAGTACATTATTATTAACTTTACTGAAAGAGAAAGAAATATAGGGAAGTATGTAATAAAAGTGTGTGGAGGTGCAATGGCCCAGTGGTTAGGGCAGCGGACTTGCGGTCGGAGGATCGCGGTTTCGATTCCCAGACCGGTCGTTGTGAAATTTTATTGAGCGAAAACACCTAAACTCTACGAGGCTCCAGCGGGGGGTGGTGGCGACCCTTGTTGTGCACTTTTGCCCCAACTTTCTCTCACTCTTTCTTCCTGTTTCTTGAGTAACGCTGCGATGGACTGGCGCCCCGTCCAGCTGGGGGAACACATACACCATAGAAACCGGGAAATCAGGCCCATGAGCCTGGCTAGGCTTTGAAAGGGTGACGTTTATCGTTTTTTTTTTATGTAATGAAAGTATTTCTTTAGGATCGATTGTGTTCACAATTCATTACTAGTGTAACAGATAATTAGTATTAGTAATTGTAAACTTAGTTTGACATTTATACACATGTCGTGGCTGTGTAGTAATAAGTTTGCTTCCCAACCACAAGGTTCCGTGTTCAGTCCCACTGCATGATACTTCGGTCAAGTGTCTTCTACCGTATAGATTCGGTAGACTGAAACTGAAAGAAGACCGTCGTATATGTGTGTGCGTATGCCTTTGTGTCTGTGATTGTCTCCCACCACCGCTTGACAGCTGGCGTTGGTGTGTTTAAGTCCCCGTAATATCGTGGTTCGGCAAAAAAGACCTACAGAATTACTTTCAGGGTTTAAAAAAAAGTACTGGGGTCAAATCGCTCTACTAAAATTCTTCAAAGTGATGCAGTTCTCACTACAGCTAGTAGACATCCGTCAGTTGTTCGATGAAGACGTTTAATTTCAGCCATTTTCAGATACGTCCTTGTTATGCAGTCTACCACGTACATGTTTAGAATTCCATCTCCAATCCATGTGCTTTTGCAACCGATGTCACCCATTTTGAAGACTCACAATTATGCAATTAGCATTAACGGACTCTCTCAGTTGATTAGTTGTTCGTCTCTGTGTCATGGGAGAGTTTAATCGTGCCAGAATCCATGTTAGTAATAGTTTTCGTTATTGGAAGGAATTTAAAAATAATCTTCATGCATTTATTTCCTTAAAATTTCGCTTTCAAATATAAGTCCTAAGCATTTGTGTATAGATATTATTTTGATGTAGTTGGATCTGTTCCAGATGAACAACAAAAAGTTACGCTCAATTCTTTTCACTCACTCACTCCTCCCTACCTCCCTCACTTCTGTCCATCTCTTTTACGGAAGCAGCTACATTCGCTGAGAAAATGTCTGATGTGCAGTGTACAGGACTTACATCGTCTTTTCACCAGTAATAGTGTTAGGTTGAGCGAGGTTGGAAACACTTTTCATAGTAGCAATTTTCTTAGAAATACGAATGTAGCAAAGAAGTCATCCAATGTCTTGCATGCACTGAAATGGATATAAAGAAGACGATATACATACATACATATATGCATACATACATACATACATACATACATACATAGGTAAGTAGGTAGGTACATACATATATACATATATACACACACATATACATACATAGACATTTATATACATCCATAGCTCGCAGCCGCATACAACTAAGCACTTTTAATTGCTTTTGCCGACAATATAACTCTTGCCAGTACATTAACAACCTTACCTCCATTACCAGATCTCCGTTACAATACCACATTACCCAGAACAGCTGTTGCATAGACATATATACATATTTATGTATATCTATATGTTTGAATATATACGCAGGCATTGATATATACACATACATGCACACTCGCACATGTCTTGGTCTTTACAAAAACGAATAAAAATTACTCAATACCTATACTTGTGGTTATATATTTATACAGCATTGGGTGCTGAAATTAAAAAGATGACAAGCTCGCCTGTTTTATGAACTTACAAACTATTGCAGCGTACAATCGATAGAGAAATGATGCCATAATAACAATATACCAAAAACAGCAAAATATTCTGAGGTCGACAAAGTTACAATATTCTGGTACATACTTATCTTAACTGTCTATATTGAAAATAAAATGAAGGCAAATTTGTCCTAATCTCATGGTCACAAGAAATGGAATGTAAACGTTTTCTACAAAGTTATACGAATCAAGCATAACGGCTATGTTATGGGCGTGTTATATCAGATTTTAAAACCTATAAATTACTGACACAGAAAATGTTTTGTTTCAATTCGATAATGTGTTACACAATATATCTATAACTTTTAACTAATATTATAGCAAGCAAAGATATTGCATCAAGTTTTGCCAAAAGCTTGGTGATACTCAAGCTCAAACCATCTGGAAGATTCAGAGGCTTTTGGCGATAATGCCACGGGCAAAACACAGATCATGCAGTGGTACGGCACAACCACTTCAGACATGGTCAAGAACAACATGTCTTGTTCGACAGGCTCTCTATTCTCCTGACTTGGCACATGTTTTGACTTCTGGCTCTTTCTTAAACAGAAAACCACGCTGAAAGGCAAGTGACTTAAGCAGTGGGAGGAAATTATGAGAAAAGCGACGGCGGAGTTCCATATTATATCAGTGAGGGCTTTCTGGAGGTGTTACCAGCAGTGGGAAAACCGCTGGAAGAAGTGTATGAATTCCCAATGGAGTGATTTAAGGGTGGTAATTTTTTTTATGCCTAACAGTCGGATACTTTTTGAACGCACCTCGTATATGTTCAATTGCAAAAAGCTTAAATAAATAGATTACACCTATTAATTTATGTATATAGCAGAGACAGTTAAGGATAGTAATTATTTGCTGGTGAAATCTCAGCATACGATTGACTCTGAGCTGGGTTATTCTACTTTTTTCAGTCCCCGAGGTTATCGTCGATATGTTTATATATACAGTGTAAGATCGCCTTTCGTACAGTTTGTACATTCTCGTGTAATCCCAAGCGCTCGCACACACACACGCGTGCGCGCGTACACCTGTATTTTCACAAGAAGTGAGACAAATCTATTTACGTTATCAGTAAGCTGATGACACTTCTGTCCATTACTAGGGGAGTCTTTGCTTACGTGATGTTCATAAAACTGGTCTAATTAATATCCGAAACTGTTAGCACAGAGTTATTGTGCAGTTTCTACAAGAACCGAGTCACAACCATTATGATCTTCGTTACCAGGCAGCTTCATTATAAATGTAGGAAACAACAAAGCCAGTTGCTATTCGCCATATCTGTATTTCTACCCAAGGTTTTTCACATTGTAAACAGGAAACTTTCTGGAATGTTCTCAGAAAGTTCTCACGCTCACTTTGACGTTTTTCGGGAAGTCAGCGTTTCTATTTTTCTGCACGGGTGCAAGAAATAGACCACGTACAATCGACACATTAAGACGCAAGAGACATATATCCAGCATCCCAAGGTGATCCTGTCATTTACATGGTGAGATAGTATGACACAAAGATCTCGTAAAGTTCATTTTGAAGAGACGCAACATCCACCCATTAAGGCCGAAAACATCACTAGCGTCGTTCATTTCGGCGATCTCACTGTTGGAGTGGAACTGAAAATATAGAGGCTAAACAGACTTAGTACTACCAAGAGAAGTGGGAAAAGGAATGCGTACAAAGGAATACTTAGCGTTTGCGACTAAACATTTGCATATCCTGTCATCGATCAAAACGGCACATCAACGTTTTGGACATACAATTATCAAAGTATCCACAAATGAAGATGGTCATGAACGAATTCAATGGACACACATAGGTAAGAAGTATGTGTCTATGTGTGTGTACATATGTCTCTGTATATTCATGCATACAAATTAATAATAAAAGGGTAAAATTAATCAATTAAATTTATTAATCAATCAATTAATTAATAATTTTACCAAGTAGATCGGTACGTTAAAATAACCTTTATAGGTAAAATTATACAAATATTCTATAATAATAAACATAATTATAATTAAGGGTCAGCTAATTGCTTCACCACATACCGAATTTAGAAATAGGAGTTAAAGATTACTTTTCTACAACTGTAAGAATCTCCACGACAGTAACAGACATTTATTATTAATTTGAAATTATAATTTACTCCATGATAGAATACTGTAGTTTTTTGCGGTACTGCTCGTAGCATACACGTGGGTACAAGGGATGAATAGTGTATTCACATTCGGCTGTGTAAATTTTGGAAGTGTTGGTTGGATATCTGTTGCACGATGTCGCTCGATCGTGTGCATATTTAATCCTAGCACTTACAAATTTTATAATTGGAAATGCTACACTGAAGAGAGAGGTAAGTAATTTAAACACTTTAATCTCGAAACGCGTATGTGGCTAATCGGAGTCGTGTTAATTCATTGTTTTTCTCCTTGCGTACGTAAAAATGTGTGTTACTGTCGTGGAGATTCTTACAGTAGCAGAAAAGGAATTTTTAACTCCTATTTCTAAATTCGGTATGTGGGGAAGCAATTAGCTGACCCCCTAATTATAATTATGTTTATAATTATAGAATATGCATACATATATTAGACTGAAAGGGATATTGCGATATGATCTGTATTTGGTCGGAATGAATAAACTTAATGCTAACTCAGAATCGCACGAATGAAAATAGGTTCAAAAGTTTAATAGCTACTGTACAATATCAAAGAAATTCACTTGGAAAGACATTAAGAAAGGTCTTAAAAACTAACTCTAAATAACTACTGTCTGGAAATGTATGATTGAAATGACCATCTTGTCTCTGGTTGCCCATTTGTATCTGAAACTGATTATGTTGAAAGGAAAAAAGTTGACAAGTTTGGCAGCTTTATGAATTTGGAAAATATTGTTACACCAAATCGATACAGAAAAGTTGCGGTGCACACATCATATCAAAATATCAAAATATTTTGAAAATGACAAACTTGTAATATTCTAGAACATAACTGTCTAATCTGTCTAAATGAAAGGAAAATGAAGGCAAAGATGCCCTAGATATACTGTTCTACACATAGATATAGCAACCACAACGAGCTAAAAATCTTCTTATATAACGGGAGAGATTATGAAAATACAATGTCACAAAATTGAGATCAAAGTGTAAATTACGTTAAACGCAGATTCGAATTAGTACGATAATAACAATTAGAAAACAGCAACAATAATCACTTTATCGAAAGGATGAAAAGCAAAGTCGACCTCGGCAGAATTTGAGCTCAGAACGTAAAGGCAGACAAAATACCGCAAAGCATTTCGCCCGCCGTGCTAACGCTTCTGCCAACTCGCCACCATCACTCGACAAAATATTAAATGCCAAACGGTTTAAGATGTAACCAAAACACTTTACAAACCTTCCAGTTCAGCATCCATAGAGACTATACTTTGATATGTTCTGAGTATTTGAGTAAATGATAAAAAATCATTCTAAAACAGTCTTCCTTCATAACCCGTCTTTTTAACTGATCTACAATCCTGGGTGAAGTTAGACAAAATTGAATGGTGTTACAGTTTGTAAATGATAATCTTCTGGCATTGATGAGAATGTTTTGAATGACTTTATTCACTGGATATCCTTGTGGATTCTGCAGAATTTCTAAAATTATTTAGCCTAATAGCGCTAGCCGGCAAGCTGGTGTTGCAAGTAGAGGATAGGCTCTGCAATTAGTGATATCTGGACAGCTTTCCTCCGACCAATTCAATTTGGAAAGAATAAATGAATGACTGAATAAATGAATAAATAAATAATGCTGGAGAAGGTGAGTAATGACTCATATCCACTCCGACAAACCTAATTTCATTTATAATTTGAGGAAAAGTTAGAAAGAGAAGTACATCCACCAAAATCTATTATGGAAAGTAGATTAGAGAAGATATTTTCGCGAGTATGAAACGAGCCAACATTTTAGTTTCGCGTATATTTCCTTTATATTCATTTGGTGGTTTTTCCCTGCTTTTGAAATCCTTTATTAACAATATAACAATATATCTAAAATTTGCTTTTGTATTCATATATAAACGTGCGTGTGCAAAGGTGTGTGTATATACTAACTTAT
This sequence comes from Octopus bimaculoides, assembly GCF_001194135.2. NCBI lineage: Eukaryota > Metazoa > Mollusca > Cephalopoda > Octopoda > Octopodidae > Octopus > Octopus bimaculoides. Next base: position 42,448,586 of record NC_068981.1, read on the forward strand.
CTATCTATCTATCTATCTATCTATCTATCTATCTATCTATCTATCTATCTATCTATCTATCTATCTATCTATCTATCTATCTATCTATCTAGGCAGGGTTCCGGTTACTGGAGACTAAACGCGTCTTTCCCGTCGAGACAGGTTTTCATAGACCGGATTAGCACGCTAGTAAAGAGGGTTTTGACGGGAGCCATCATCAACAACAAATGGTAGTTTGCCCTCAAGAGAGCAATAAAAGCAGAAGCGATTAGGTATAGCAAAGCACAATCCATAGATAGAAACAGAGTGGAGGGTGTCTTAGTTAAGAAGCTAGAAGAAGCGATTAGAAGTGGCATCGCATCCGACGTTCCATTCGGTCTCTAGTGGATGAATGGGGGCGCGAAATACTCGAGCCAAGTAAAATGTATGAGGCCTTTCAACAGCATTTTGCCCGACTGTTCGGGACGAGTGGCGAGCGAGAACGCAGGGTGGACTTCAGTACCTACCTGCACAGCCTGCCACGACTCTCGACAAGAAAGGTAGAGTGCTGCAAAGGTGCCATCACGGCGGCTGAAGTGAGGGACGCGATGACAGGATGCTCGAGAGACAAATTGCCGGGTTTGGATGGTCTACCATACGAACTTTACAATTGTATGCCAGACTTGTTTGGAGACGTCTTGGCAGCAGTGTACTGCAACTGGCAGCAAAACGGGAGCTTTGTGAGCCGAGGAGCCGTAACGCTGCTGAAGAAAAATCCAAACAAGTGGGACATAACAGATAACTTTAGGCTCATCACTCTGCTAAATGCAGACTTGAAAATTTTGGCCAAGGTGTTAGCCAAGAGGTTGGCGGTTGCCATCGAGAAACTGCTCGACAAGGTGCAAACGTGCGCCGTGCCGTGCCGGAGCATTCATGACAACCTCCATCTGATGCACTACATCATAGACAGTATAATTAAGGAACCTGGTACGCGTGGGGCCCTGATCAATTTGGATCAATCCAAAGCTTTCGATAGGGTAGACCATCGATACTTGGAGGTTGTCCTCATAGCAGCTGGTTTCTGTCCCGTTTTCCATGGCTGGATGGCTGCTTTATACAGAGGCATCCGTTCGGTAATTCGCGTAAATGGATATCAATCGAGACATTTCGAAATTGCATATTCGGTCCGTCAGGGATGTCCCCTCTCGTCGCTTCTATACGTATTGACTCTCGAGCCACTACTGCGGAAGCTGGCGATGCTGAGGGGCATCGCCCGAGAATTGGGATGCGGGACGAGCGTGTCTGCATACGCGGACGACGTCACCGTTATAGTGTCTAGCCAGAAACACATCGAGCTGGTCGGCGAGACACTGAAAGACTACGAAGCGGTAACAGGAGCGAAGATCAACTGGGAAAAGTCAGTGGGCTTGCGGCTCGGCACATGGAGAATCAAGCCCATGCCGTCCACCAGCGCC
>NC_068981.1:42452240-42456000 GCF_001194135.2 Octopus bimaculoides
ACAATAAAGGGAATGAATCGTGGTTTAATTGTCTTTGGGCAGGATTCGAACTCACAATGTTTCAGAAACGAAAGCAAATATTGTAACGTATTTCTTTTGTTAAATATAAATTGAAGAGTCAGAAAAAAAAAAAACGTTTAGTATGTTATTTTATTTCTTCCTTCCCGTCATCGTTTAACGGAAACAGGATATTAAAATATTTCCGTTTTTAAATTGAAAATTTCTATCGACAAAACTTTCTTGAACGTGAGACATCTACCTTTCAAACGTGTATTTTATGCATAGTTTCCTCAAGCAGATATAATGACGCAAATTGATTTTTCTTCACTTCAAATAATGACACGAATTCATTTTTCTTTTTTTTTTTATATTCAATGTCTCGGTCTGACGTTCTAACATTTTAACATGCTCTCCTCTCTCACTCTTTCCGCCCCATTCTCGCCCTCTTTCTACCTCTCTGTCTCTCTTTCTCCCTCACTGTCTGTCTTTCTCTCTTTCTTGCACCCTCCTCTCTCAATATTCTATCAGCATATCAATATCATAACATTAGTCTTGTTACAAATTAATATAGCTATACGGTTTACTCCTGTATGTATGTATGTATGTATGTATGTATGTATGTATGTATGTATGTATGTATGTATGTATATATGTATGTATGTATACACACACACCTACGCACACGCACACACACACACAAATATATACAGAGATTTATACACATATATATGCATGTATGTGTAAGTGGAAAAGCTTGTATGATCGGACGTCACTGTGTATTACTGAGTGCGTGTGTTTGACCGTTCTATTTGATCGTTCAGTACGAATACACTGCCCACAGAAGATGTATGTATGTATGTCTGTATGTATGTATGTATTTATGTATGTATGTATGTATGTATGTATGTATGTATGTATGTATGTATGTATATATGTATGTGTGGGTGTTCGTGTGTCTGCGTGTGTGTGTGTTTGTGTGTGTGCGTGTTTGTGTGTGTTCGTATACAAGCGTATAAATATGTTTATATAAATTTTTGTTATGTAATAGTTTTACTGCTTTCAGGTCGTTACTCTGTGAACATCGTGGAGTAGAACATTAAATGGTATAAAACATTGCATCGATACCAGTACTAGTCGGGTATATGTCGGGTACTCTCGACCTCGGAAGAATGAAAAGCAAATGTAAGATTAGAACATAATCAAATACAAGATGTTCTGTTCTGTACTATACCAATGCACCATTCATATAAGCTTACATACGAACCTTCGTATGAATGTGTGTGCGTGTGTGGATGTATATATATATATATATATATATATATATATATATATATATATATATTTGTATGTAGATGTAGATATGTACATACATGTATGTATATATGCATATACTCACATATTATTTGTATTATTATATTATCGAACGCACGCGTCCTTTTTGCAAGTAAGTTTTAACTTTAGATTTCTGACGCGACTCTATCTATCTTTGTATCTTTCTCCCCCTCTCGTTCTTCCTTTACAAAGTAACACAATGAAGTTTGGACAAAGATTTTATACCACCAGGCGAGGGGTTGTGCTATGGGTACCCCCATGGCAATTAATTTCCCTAATGTTTTCATGACGCACTTCGAGACACATTTGCTGAAGACTTTCAAATACCTACATTGTAATGAACTAATATTCTGGTTACAGTTCATTGCTGACATGTTTTGCAACTGGATCACAAGATAGTTTTATTGACCTATGGCATTCCTGTGACTGTTATGCTAAAAACTATGGCTTTAAGTCCAACATAAAATTTATGTTTAGTTTTTCACAAACTAGCGCTGACTTTCTAGACACAAAACGTATAGAAAGTTAAAGAAGTGATTTTAAATTCTCAATCGCAGAATAATGCTAATAATATAGCCTGAACAGGATAAACTATCCCTAATTTGCAGAGAAAAGTGTAGGTGGCTAGCTGTGGACTCGAACTCACATCCCCGTGATTACATGACACGATGCTTTAACCGATTAAGCTAAAGTACTCACTACAAATTTCTCTGCAAATTATGATATATAAATCTCGCTTTATGAGAGGCTCTCATATGTTAAACTCAAATTACGACAAACGTAAATAAACAAAAGAAGTTTGCTTTTAGAAGCGTTGTGTTTTCTGGAGGCAGAATAGTATCAAAGTTTCTTTTTTGCTAGTTTAAAGCTGAACTTTGAAGACTGATGATGTAATTCCATCAACGTGGATGCTGGTTGTTCTCGTTCATATTTTGGATTTCAATTTCTATAATTTTGAATTCTTATGACTTTTCATTTTGAACTCGACAAAGACAGGCTTGCTGCCGAAATATCGTTCAAACAATAAAATATCTATTGCGATCGCATCGCGCTCTTCGTATTGTCTGTTATCATTATCATCATCATCATCATTATTATTATTATTATTATTATTATTATTATTATTATTATTATTATTATTATTATTATTATTAAGGCAGCAAGCTGACAGAATCTTTAGCACGCTGAGGAAATGCTTAACGGTATTTCGCCCATCGCTACTTTCTGAGTTCAAATTCCGCCGAGGTCGACTTTGCTTTTCCATCCTTTCGGGCTCGATAAATCAAGTACCAGTATATAATCAACTTAGCCCCTCTCTCAAAAATAGCTGCTCATTATTATAAGGAATAAAAAGTTTCGAATGGTACAACAATGCACTATAATACAAACAATGGGTTATATACCTGTTGTAATTTAGTCATCCATAGTCTGATGATATTTCGGAATAAAATTCCTTCTTCAGATATTTTTAGATGGAGTCGCTGCTATAATCGGTTTTCCAACGGCTTTTAGTAAAAATTGCCAATAACATTATTAATGATATGCCGAAAAATGAATCTTTATTCACTTTTACATTAGGTAATTAGGATCATCTCAATGCTTTTATTGTAGAATAATTAAAATTTTTATTAAAAAACAACAAAAACAACAAAAGAAGACGGACTCAACTGCAAAATGGCGATACCAAATGGGCATTTGTTGAAGAAGTGGTACCAAAAGGCTCTAAATCAGAGGCACTAAATTGCCGACGCCAAAACGTCTCTAAACCAATTCCCTGCTGCCGAACAAGCGAGGCAAGATATTACTAAATCTCATTAACATAATTTGGCTTTTGGTACAATAGACCGACGTATTTATCGCAGTCACATACACACAAGTCTCTGAATGAGCTATCCTCTAACCAGGCGTCTGCTGCTTTGCTTTTACTTTTGGCTTTCTTTATCACATTTCCCAGTGGTCATTATTGACGGAGTTTGACTTCATTTGCCAACGAACTAGTCGTCTTTCTATAATGAGCTGGTCTTACAATGAAATTATAACTCGTAGTGAAGATAAACTCTATTAGTAAACTGTGTAACTTACTAAGCATAGATACTTAACTGAAAATGAACATTTTCGGTTTCCACACGGAGCATCTAGTTATGTGTGTCTGTGTGCGTGCATGCCTGCGTCCGTGTGTGTGTGTGTGTGTGGGCGTGCGTGCGTGTGTGTGCGCACGCGTAAACTTGATTATATGATCGATTGAATCCGCAATTAAGAATGAACTTATTGTAACAGAATTTGTTGAATTCATTCAATGTTTCCTTACAAACTCGCCAATCGGTTCAATTATCGAATCAGCAAAGAAAACTGTTGACACGTAAATTGAAGTACATGTCTAGTTTTTAGAGAGACATTGAATACATACATGTATATATATATATATATA
>NC_068981.1:42456217-42457428 GCF_001194135.2 Octopus bimaculoides
GGTGTATTAGTTTGACGCTCGGGTAAAATGAAAAAGTCTTGATAGATCGCTGACCACTACATTTATATTTTTTTCTCCTTGTTTCTCTCCTTATTTCTTTCTGTGTTCCTTTCAGTTGAAGAGCGTAGCTCGAAACGTCAAAGACTTTCTCTATTCCCGAGTGTTAAACTAATACATCCATTTGTTGTTTACACCACCTGTTTTCGTCTGTTGTTTTTTTCGTAAATTCTCCCATATATTTATATATTTGTTTGTTTATAGTTTCAGCTTAGAGCTGCGGCCATACTGATGCACCGGGTACCCAAAAGAAACCGGAACTTTGCAATATTATTTTACTTAGGTTTACATGTTTACAATTTTAACGCCTTCTAAATATTTTCCATTTGAAGTAATGTATCGGTCCAAGCGCGTTTTCCACTATTCGAAGCAGTGCGGGAACTCTTGCAAAGTCATCCCTTTTAACGCCTCCATGTTTTTTCTTCACCTCGTCCAAATCTGCAAATTCCGTTGCACCAGCTTTCGTTACCAGTGATGATCTTTGCAAAAGGTCTAAATCAACTTCCAACTGTTCTTTCAGTTCACGACACGCATTCAGTCGTGATGGCTTTTGATCTTCTGTGAGTAAGCGAGGCACACATTTTGCTGCAACACTTTTCATTTGAATTCCTCGCTCAAAGTTCGTTTCCAGGAGCTCCAGGACACACCAGTTATATCGACAACTTCGTCAATTGTTTGGTGACGTTCCTCCAAGATCAGTTCCTGAAATTTCATGATGTTTTCATTCGCTCGGGAGGTTGACGGTTTCCCTGAACGAGGTTGGTTTTCAAGCGACAAGTTACCACTCGTAAAACGTGGAAACCACTTGTGCTTTGTTCTTGGCAGCGTCCTTGTAATCTGTTTAAAGTATGACAACTGTTTCGGCCGCCGTTTTCCCCAGCAGAAAACAGAATTTCACGGAAGTACGCTTTCCCTTCTTTTCAGCCATCTCAACAATCGACGAACTGGGAAGAGGCACTGCAAATCAAAGACGCACCACGTGACATTACGATGCCGGTCGGCAGACTAATGCCTGAGAGCTGCAAGTTATAGCTCTTAGCGGCAGAAGCCTGAATTACAACGGGCATGTCCAACAAAGAATGTTTCCGGTTACTTTTGGGTACACCCACGTATATACATACATACATACATACATACATATATATATATATATA
>NC_068981.1:42457720-42458377 GCF_001194135.2 Octopus bimaculoides
TATAGAGAGAGAGAGAGAGAGAGAGAGAGAGAGAGAGAATATAAGGATAAAAATCACGTTAATGATTTTTGTCAGGTAATCAGCATGTTATAATAACAATTTATAGGCAATTTATACATTAAATTAATAATAATATACATATGTATATAATTACATTAAGGGAACAAGGGCGACAACGATCTATCTCTAACATGCTTGAAGTGCCGGTACCTTAATAAAACTACCAAAACCTCTAGATAAACATGCACACGACTGAAAGCGGGCTAGTGAAAATAATATTAAAAAGGCCTGGATTAAAGCCCCAAAATAAGCTTTCTTCCTTCGTCAACACAATACACGGGAAAATATAAATACAAATAATTGCGCATACCGTCCAAAGCACGTTCACACATCTACATACAAGTATTTGCACGTCAAATTTAAATTCCCTCACAACAGCCACGCTTATATTATAAGAATAGTTATGCAGTAAATGCTATTCCGGTCAGGTGTAAAAATAATTAAAGCTTATAAAGAAAGATTATTTTTGGCTTTAATTCAGAAATCGGAACCAATTCACAATTAACGTGAGACCTTTTTAATATTCTTTCACAAGCCCGCTTCAGCCATGTGTATATTTATCTGGAGTTTTTGGTAGTTTATATATATGTATATATA
>NC_068981.1:42461119-42463889 GCF_001194135.2 Octopus bimaculoides
CACTCACTCACTCACTCACTCACTCACTCACTCACTCACTCACTCATTCACTCACTCACTCGGTCACTCAATTACTCACTCACTCACTCACTCGGTCACTCAATTTCTCACTCACTCACTCACTCACTCACTCACTCACTCACTCACTCACTCACTCACTCATTCACTCGCTCGTTCACTCACTCACTCATTCACTCACCCACTCACTCACTAACTCACTCACTCACTCACTCACTCAATCACTCACTCACTCATCTTATTATTAATTCACTCACACTCTTTCTCTTTCCTTCGTCACGGGAAAAAGGCAAAGTTTTCGCACGTCAATTAATGTTAAGATCAAATATCTTTGTATCAATATGTGCCGCAAAATCGTGCATGAGGAAGATTATCTCTGATAAGAAATAGGCTAGAACCTGGAGAACAAAATGCAGTATGAGCAATACAAAAAGAGAGATTGGTGTGTCGATGGACTCAGAAGATATAGATAGGGGCAGAGAACATAAGGTACGACTGAATAATGAGAGAGAGGGTGGTTCGGAGTGGGCACTATGCATCTACTAGCTACCTCTACTAGCTAGCAGTTGTAGTGAGTGGGTCAATATTTGCCAATCAATTGACTAACGTTCTTTTGGCTGAGGCCTTGGTCTACAATGTTTATGCAAGGTACGGAAGCAGTAATCTATTAAGGATTTTACGAGTGCATATCAGCTGAAGTATTTAGAGTAGGAAGGAAAGGTTGTGAGGTCTAACGCTTGTAGTGATTTCCAATGTTTTATTTATGCATTTTGGAAGTTAATTGATATGAAGTGCAAAATTGTATCCTTGACATGAACAATAGTAATGTCTCTGAGTTATAGAAACAGACTTTGGTGGATGAACTTTGAAGTCAACCAAGATGATGACTACAAAGATGATAAGTTTCCTTAATACAGAATGCACTGAAACAGTTACTGTTGCCCAAAGAAACTCAAAATGTGGTTGAAGAAAAAAGTTGAGTTTCAGTAACTAGAAATCTATGTTGATATCAAGTTAAAGAAAGATGAATAGCTAAGTGGTTGGATTTGGATACGCACTAACTTTTTGTTTCTGATTGTATTTAAAATATAGATAGTAGCCTGCATAAAAAAGATGGGCTATGTCTGTGGTTTGATAGATATGCACCTTTGTAAGAAGTCAGAATTGTGGATTACATTATTATAAGAAATGATGGATCGGATCCATATCAGACCGAAGGCCACGAATGCTCATAAGGAGATGAGCAAATTGTCCAGTGGATTAACTGTTCTTTTCTAATTTTGTTTAATTGTTCATAATATACTTATAAAAAGATTTAATGAAAGTTGGGAAGGAAGAGGAAGCTAAAACTCATGAGTTATCGTTAACTACTTATTCGATCTTTAAGTATTTCATTTGGTCGTGAATGACTGCTGGTGGTCAGCCTCTGAAAATCATGGTCACAGTGGGTTGCCAGTCATAAACATTGAATTTGTAAATATATATTAGTAAATATAAATCTTTACCGTGCATTTTATTTCGACTTGTGACTTACAAAAATAAATAAATAAATAAATAAATAAAAATAAAAATACTCTAGCGAACACAGATTTATGGGCTTACTCAACTTTTGGGAGTACAGGTGAATTAAAAGACATAATTCTGTCTGCAGAAAGTTGAACTCGGTACGTCGAAAGACAAATCTAAATGCATAATTCCAATATTTTGCCAGCACATCAAAAGTTGTTAAATTTCTTTATTATTAGTTCTTACGTATTCGTTATCAACTCAACTCGGACAAGAGGCATGGACTGTAAAGCTAACAAGGTTAATTTTTTTACCTTTACAAAGACTCGGAATGTAGAAAGATGGAATGAAATGTTCATCGCTGTTACGTAAACTATTGTACGCCGTTAGTTACTATGCATTGGATGGATATGTTTCTGAAATATCTGGTACGTTTCCTGTGAATCACAATTTGTAAAATGTCATTAGCCACACTTACTCCTCAGTCATCGATGAAGTTTTAATATAAATATTTCGACGAAATAAGGCACTTCTTCATCTAATTTTATCTTTCATTCCGCAACAAGGCGATTGTCTGAATTTATAAACGAAATATTTCTACGTTTATTAAATGTCTCAGAGATCAAATACTTAGATTTTGTTCGTGTTGTTTAACCGTAAGCCAGACTAGATGTTGAAGATCTATGGTAAAGGCGGTCCAGATTGTACCATGCATCTATTTTCATACATGGTACATCTAGGAATACGTTATATGATACGCCCTTTTGTTTTAAGAGTGTAGTGCAGAATTTGAAGGAAATTAGCCTTACTCCTAGTAAAAAAGCCATTTAAATATAAACAGCAGCTAACAAGGGAAATAACTCCTGATAGAGTTCTCTCCCATAGAAAAGCTATCGTTCACGACATCCTTACGTATATACATGATTGACTTCAGTAATTTTCACAAGTAAATCAATATGTCCAGGACGACTATTTACTGGATGACATCCTATGCTTTAAAACATGTTTGAATATAGACTCTACAACATTTTTCACTGCATCACATTATCTTATTGTGATGCTAACTTACAGATTGCTGTTGTTGTTATTATTATTATTATTATTATTATTATTATTATTATTATTATTATTATTATTATTATTATTATTATTATTATTATTATTATCATCATCATCATCAGCATAGCGGTATTTCGTCTGCCGCTATGTTCTGAGTTCAAATTTCGGCGAGGTTGACTTTACCTTT
>NC_068981.1:42465243-42465822 GCF_001194135.2 Octopus bimaculoides
ATATATCCCAAACCTGTTGGCCTATGGCCTAGCAGGTCACCTCCCTAGAAAATGGAGGAGGAAAATACAGGGGATTGTCTCCCTTCGGCTCTCAATCGCAAATAACCCTGTTATCGTGTGGCTCCCTGCAAGTAAAGGACTCCCTCGACCCGTGGAATATCCTTAACTCAAGAACGGAAGTCTTTGGACCACGCTTGCACTTCAGGAAGTTCCTGCTGGCCTACTTGAACTCATACGATAACGGCCATTTACGATTGACAGCCAAAGAGAGACAATCCTCTATCGTTGACAGTAACAAAGTGTTTTTCTCCTCTGTTTTCTAGACAGGCCACTTGCTAGAAAGGCCAAAAGCCAGTAGATTTGGGACCTGACGATACGCTGTAAAGCTAAGCGCGTTAGGACGTGGAACCCAGGGTAATCTCATAAAACGGCCTTATCTAACTTTGTCTAAATATCTATCTATCTATCTATCTATCTATCTATCTATCTATCTATCTATCTATCGATTTATCTGTCTGTCTGTCTGTCTATCTGTCTACTTTATTATTACAAAAGCTCCAAAAGCATCACATAAATATC
>NC_068981.1:42466352-42469300 GCF_001194135.2 Octopus bimaculoides
ATATATATATAAACAAAATTAAGGGATCAGCAACAGGTTGCTTCACCACATACCGAAGGTCAGAAATAGCAGCTAAAAATGTATAAGAACTTTTAAATAAGTTCCACACCGATAATGGTGCTTACATACCGAAGGGCTTGGTAAAAATTATTAATTATTAATTTATTAATAAATTGATAATCCTTTACCCTTTTAATTGTAATAATTATATATATATATATAAGTTTATCTTAACCTTTTTGATGCGACTCTACTTTATACTATTTTCTCCCCCATTCTTCTCTAATTCCCTTTTTCTCTTTTCAACAAAAATATTTTTCTCAGTGCTCACTATTTTCTAGTCGTTCTGGTCTAACGACTCTCCATACTCGATTTCGTTCGTTTCCTTGAATGTTTCATTATATGTTTTTGTTCCCAATTTTGACCTTCCATTAATTCAAAATTTTATTATGGAGTTTATGGGAGCAACTGTCTTCGTAGACTCATATTGTCGTTGAATGCTCCAAATGAGGAGTAGATAGACAGCCGACAAATGATGAAGAGTCGTTCTTTCTGTTTCTTGTCTTGTTTTCCATTTTCTCTCTTGTTGTTTGCGTATTTAACTCATTTGTTTTCGTACTTCATGTTCTTTACACAGCTGGTGATGTCCTGTACCAATATATGCACACACACACCCACACACAAACACACACGCACACATACATACACACACACACACACATATATATATATATATATACATATATACATAAAACACACATACTCTCTCGCACAGTCAAACACACACACACACTCTCTCTCTCTCACACACACACACGCATGAACGGTCGCACTAACACACACATACATACATACATACATACATACATACATACATACATACATAATATGTACATACATATATACATACATGCATACATACATACATACATATGTGCATACATATAGAAGCACACACTTTCAGTGTATACATAGACAGTTCACCCAACACAGCGACTTAACCACATATTTACAAAAACTCTCGTAACTAAAAATTTCTTATCGCTTTGTTAGTGACCGACTTGAACTTCCTCAAGAACTTAAATAAAACTCAAAGAAAAGTCATTTATGACTAATGAAGATCTGATAGTCTTCTCGTTATCAAATTTTGTGAGTAAGATTACTTCGACAGCGCTTATTTGAGTTAAACTACTAGTTAAATATATTAGACATTTCTTGATTTTTGGTAAGTAAATATCTATAGAAAATTATTTTTTTTTTTATAGGACTTCAGTCAGGGGTAGATAATTCAATAAAATTGCATTCCAAAATTATTTCCCTTGTTTGCATGCATGTTTACATATCGAATGTGTGTGAATTTATACCGACGCTTGATCGAATTCCACGCTGCAATTGTTTATAATTCATAGATTTGAGCAAGAAATTATGCTCTCTTCATACTGGAAATATAAAGAACTTTAATACATTAAGGAAAAATATATGATGACTGATAGAACAATCTATAGTTCATCTGGAGTTCTATCTAGTGAGACAAAACTACATATACTCTACACGAACGGTGAGAATCATTATTAACAATGAAGATGAGGATGATGGTGGTGGTGATGATGATTAAAAATAATAGTAATAACTACAATCACAACAGCACCAACCACATCAACAATAATAATAATACGTTCTACTGAAGGCTCAAGGCCTGAAATTTTAGGGAAGGGAATATTCCATTAAATCGACACCAGTGCTTAACTGTTAGCTATTTTATGGATTTTGAAAAGACGAAAGGTAAAATCGACCATAGCGGACTTTGCACCCAGAGCATGAAGACAAACAAAATACTGTTAAGCTCTATGTCCAGCGTGTTAACGAAAATTCCAGCTCGTCGGTACAGGGACGGCCTCAGATCCGATACTAACTTTGGTTAGTTACATTATTTTATTCCCTTCATGACATTGCATGGGGGTGGGGGGCGGAGAGCAGTTAAAAATTTCTTCACGTTGAATAGCCCATTTGCTCAAAAGGTCTCTGAATAAGGATTCTTTAAGGATGTTAAACGAAACACCAATGTTTCCAGTGGTGAATTATTCAAACCCCAAAGAATTCCTCTCAACACATGGCTATCAGAGATGCATATATGGTCAACCACAAAGGGACACGCTCAAATAGTTATGGTCAAACAACAGACAGGAAAATCTGTGGTATTGAGCAGAATATTTGCTGCAGCTCATTTTTTATACCAAGACAAGACATGTACATGATAACACTTCCAATCAGTTAAGATCAGAAACCATAAGAGCCAGTACATGGTGTTGCATCGGGGCATTTATTATTATTATTATTATTGCCCTTGTTCAGCTTCTAACTCTGGAGATGTACTACGGTGTCAGGTGTTTATTACTAGTGAACTAATGTAACACCTCTTATTTTTCGAGCACTTTCCGGAGTATTCGAGCGGTTCCAAGCAGTGCTGTTTACTGAAAGTGCTCCACTCTTAAGTGTGAAGGTAGAACACGTACAAAAATCAGCATTGCTTGGAACTGCAAGAATTCTTCGCAGGCTTTTTGAAGTATGACTAGTAAACAAGTGTCACCTTAGTCTGCTAGCTGTGGACCGCTAACACCTTTCATCATACTCAGCAAAATAAGCTGAATTTTCATATAATGATAATAATAATAATAATAATAATAATAATAATAATAATAATAATAATAATAATAATAAGGAATAATAAGGAATAATAAGGAATAATAATAAGGGCTAAGAAGGAATATATTCACAGACACGACAGAGCTGGGACCTATATACACTGGAAGCTATGCCAACACTATGGAATAACAACAGAAAAAAGATGGTATAAACACACGCCAGAAAAGGTCACAGAAAACGAGAAAGCAACCATACTCTGGGATATGCCAATACACACAGATAGAGAAATTAAGGCAAATAGACCA
>NC_068981.1:42469310-42475127 GCF_001194135.2 Octopus bimaculoides
TTTCAATACAGTAAACATAAGAGCACCACAGCAAACCACAGCACATACCCAAGGCGCACAGAGCTGCGCTCGGTAGTGAAGTGAAAGCATGTTATAAAAATAAAACTACTGAACAATAATAATAATAATAATAATAATAATAACAAGAGCATTATCGCTGTGAAAACAACATCCATTCGTGAATTTATTTATTTATTTTTTTTTTTACATACATATTTTACCTGTGAATTTGTGTGTGTAAACTGGGATTTTTGTAGGTGTTCTACCTTCACACTTGCACTGATCTTTCTCAGCCATGTTGGTAGTTGAGCGCTGATACTTCCAAGTGCACCATTTACTATTGGTATCACGTTTACTCTCTTCATTGACCACAACCTTCGTATTTCCCACTTCAAATCGTCATCGTTGTTTATTTTATTCTACTTCTTTCACATTGATCATCTTATCACCGGGGCATGTTATGTCGATTATCATACACGTTCTTTCTTTTTTATTCACCATAACAATGTCCAGTTTCCGATGTCTGGTTGGGTGATCACACTGGAACATTGCATCCCACAGGATTTTGCAATTCTCATTTTCGGTGACTCCTTCTGGAGTTGAGCTGCGCATATGAGTACTTCTGTCTTTATCTTCAGGTCACTCCTCCTCATCGATAGCCACCGGTCCTCTGTATCTGTCTTGGCGTTCACATCTCTTGCAAACTGACCCAACATTTTCTTTTCTTTCCATGTCTTTTTTTTTTGTTCAATACTTGCTTAAATTTGTCTTTCATTACACAATGTTCAGTTTTGATGACGCCGGCCTTCTTCGTGTGTTTCAACATTGGCTCTACGGCATTACTATTATTATTATTATTATTATTTTTATTATTATTATTATTATTATTATTATTTTTATTATTATTATTATTATTATTATTATTATTATTTACTTCTCATAACTCACGGTCTAACTTGTTCTGGTTGATTCTCTGTGTGCGAACAGTAACCTGCTGTCAGAGTTCTCAAAGGGCCTCTTCCCGCAAATTATAAGCTTTGGCACCTGAATGTTAACTTATTCTGGAAGATACTCATCTACAAAGCACCAATTTCAAAATCCTAGCTGTCCCCAATAGAGCAGTTTTGGGGTCTGCTCTACTCTCATATCAATTCCAATTTCTTCGACATATTTCTCGAACCTGGTCTGACAAAATGCTTAGCGGCATTTCTTCCGGGTTTACATTCTGAGTTCAAATGACTTCGAAATTAACTTTGCTTCTAACCTTTTCGGGTTTAATGAAATAAGTATCACTTGAGCAATGGGGTCAATGTAATCGACTAGACCTCTCTCCAAAACAAAATTTCAGCCCTTGTGCCTATAGCAGAATAGATTATTATTAGTAAGGTAGCTAGCTTGCAGAGTCGTTATCGCATCGGAGAAAATGATTAGTGGCATTTCTTTTGGCTCTGAGTTCAAATACTATTAAATCAATTTTGCCTTTCATACATTCATGGTTAATAATATAAAGTACTAGCCAAGCACCAGGGTCGATGTAATCAACTTCCACTAAAATTGCTAGCCTTATGCCAAACTTTGGAACAGTTTGGCATTAGGCATTTGGAACAGTTTGGCATTGGGATTTGGAACAGTTATTAATATTGAATTCAGCAACAAAAGTGTGGTAGTACTTTGTATATAAAGTGGTGAGCTAGCAGAATTGTAAGAACATTAGGCACTGGCGCTTTACATGCTGACTTCGAATCCCGCAGAGGTCAAATTTATCTTCCGTTCCTCCGGGATCAATAAAGTACTAGCATCGTTGGTATCAATTAACACCCTCCTCTAAAAATGACTGGCCTTGTGCCTAAATAAGAAACTGTTATTATTCCTTGAAGCAGGAGGATTCACAGGATGCGTAAAATTTCATTGAAATGAATTGTGGTATTTAGTTACAACCTTATATTTTCAGAATTCGAATCTCTTCGAAGTCGAGTTTCCTTTCTTACTTCCAGAAGTGGAGAGTGTCAATAAAATAAACATAATTTAGTATTGTAAGTGTCTGTAGACGACACACTCGATTCCTCTAACCTTGTGTGAGGAATTATTTATTATCAGTTTTTGTGTTAGAGTAAAATATTACTTCACATTCAAAATCGTGCTGAAAGTTTTCAACATACCTACGGTAGACTTGGTGGTATTTAACTCTCATAAAAGTTAATAACCACTTCTTTCGATAAGTGCCATAAACAGTTTCAATAAAAATAAAAAGTGCGTAAATTAATATTTTGAACAAGGAAAATAACTGAAAATATTCCGTTGAGGAATGAGGAATGCGGACAACAATGCGATAGTCAGCCATTTTTGGTTCATAACTCAACTAAATGCAGTGTTAAAGATTTATTAGCGATTTTAACGATTCAGACTCATATATCAGTAGCCGGCTATCTTTAAAATAAAACCAAAATGTAACAAATCATTATATTCCAGGAACAATATTTAATAATTGAACAATAATTAATAGCTGTCTTTTGCTTAATGAGATTTTGCTAATTCAAAAATACCGGGTTTGGTATTTAACAAACAGAGCTTCAAGTCCTTGCGTTTACATATTTGTAATATTCTTCACTGATTTGCTAACTGACGTACTACTACGTTGAACCCTTTCTCGGTGAGTTATGAGGAAAAATACACTAATGACCTTCTAAAGCCGCTGTATTTCATTTATTATATCACCGATTTACAAAACATGCTTATGTTCTAATCTCGACAAAGGTGTTTGTTTTTAAATGCATCTAAAAAGAAAGTATTGCAACCGATTTGAATATTGTATTAGAAAAACCCAATCCTGTAAACATTAAGTGGTTCCCATAGAGATTTCTTGATATTAGCCATCCCCTTGTGAGTTCACAAAATCCCAAGCGGATGTTTTGTTAAGAGGCACTGCTATAAACAGGCTCAATTGTAGTCGAGTTGAACAACTGGAAAATCGAGCAATATGCACTAAACTGGACAAATACGATGACGTATCTTCAGGAGCTCCTTTTAATCTGGATATGTTGGGGTGTTTGTAGCTAACCACCAGGAGAAACGATTAAATGACGGCTACACTTTGTCACCGATAGGTATATTTTCTTGAAAGCCCGAGCAAATGTAGGAAATATGTAGTTTAACTACCTTGTACCATTAGGTATCAGGCCTCTTCTTTACTTTCATGGAAATATGAGTTTTTTTTCGGTTAGAATGTTCATTTACTGGTAGCACCACTCCTTGACCTTTTGGCCAGCCGTGACTGATGATACATAAACTTGCACTGGGGTTGTAACATATCAGTTGATTTCTGGATGATAACTGTGCCAGGTCATCGTTTTGTCCTAATTTATTACTTGAATTTCTTTACCTGAATTGTAATTAAGGGTCAACTATAAACTGAAGATGAAGGTTTGGGATAACAAAGCTGTCTAGCAGAAGGATAATGTGACCAGTAGCAAGTCTATTATGTAGAAGTTTAGTGGAATGGTAAGTGATAATGTCTGGGATAGACTGGGAGTCCATGCAGAGGAAAATAACTTTTACGATAACATCTGCCTCAAGGTTTATGGGTATTTCCTCAAATTTGTTGACCTGCTGCACAACAGTACAACCAAATGCGAGTCAAAGAGAGGGTAATAACTACTGATTCGTGGTAACCATAGCAGAATTCAGAGTTGGAAGGCAATAGAGATGCCGTGACTGAAGATAGGGCATTGTGTCTCCAACTAAGCTCTAGTCAACTTCTTCGAGAACCACTTCAGGCGGGAGGTAAAGTTACAGAAAGGTGTTATCCTACATCTAGGGTTATAGAAAAATGGGCGAGCATAGTGAATATCGTTTGAGAAGATCAATCATTTAGTTCCTGCTGGAAGTTGGTGGTGAGAGTTGGCGTATACGTCCTGCAAGGACCATGGTTTAAGATAGCCTGATCCCCACTAAGATGATATACTCAGCATTCGGTGTGATTATATATGAATTATTTGTAAAAAGATCAAGTTATCGTTTTACATACGCACACGCACAAACACACTCACATACATACACACGCATATGCACTATATATAGAGAGGATGGTGCAAAAGTAGGTATACAGTTATGTAAAAAGAAAATACATACAATATTAATTTTTTATCCCCAAAAAAGTTACGATAAGAGTATTTTTATAATTATAATAAATGTATTATTATGATTAATGACACGACACTAAAAATATTGAAAATGAGGCTAAGTAATTTAATGTGCTAATAATTTTAATGAATTAAATAACTACGGCACTCCATCGGTAACGACGACGAGTGTTCCAGTTGATCCGATCAACGGAACAGCCTGCTCGTGAAATTAACGTGCAAATGGCTGAGCACACCACAGACACGTGTAACCCTAACGTATTTCTCAGGGAGATTCAACGTGACACAGAGTGTGACAAGGCTGGCCGTTTGAAATACAGGCACAACAGAAACAGGAAGAAAGAGTGAGAGAAAGTTGTGGTGAAAGAGTACGGCAGGGTTCGCCACCATCCCCTGCCGGAGTTTCGTGGAGCTTTAACTGGTTTCGCTCAATAAACACTCACAACGCCCGGTCTGGGAATCGAAACTGCGATCTTATGACCGCGAGTCCGTTTCTCTAATCACAATATTATAACATATATGTGATACTTACTGTATACCTACTTTTGCATCCGCTTTATATAAACAGAAACGTATATATGCGTGTGTGTGAGTGTATCAATATCTACTCACTACTAAATAGCTACTTAAAACATTTAGCTAAAGCAAGGTACATGCTACGAATTCTTCTTCTATTGTATGCGATGGCTGTACTTTTGCATATCAAATCCGGCACCGCTTTCCAACTGCTAACTAAAAGATTTCGCCATACATGTGTAGTATTGAACAGCTTCAATGAGAGTTGCCTCTAAAGCTACCGGAGCTTATGAAGGTACACTTAGACACCGGTCATTTTTAGTATTTTTGGCTCCACTGCAGAATGCGACACATAGTATGTTGGCACTAATCCATTAAGAAGAAACCGAACAAAAATCTGAAAACGATCCCTATTCACTGTGATAATGCACGACCACACATGCATCACTGTAGTCAGCAATTTGGGCTGGTCAGTAGTCCCCATCAACTATCTGGGCGGACCTGGTGTCCTTCGACTTCCAGCTGTTCAGTCCATGACAAACAGTTTTCGGAAACTAGACGAGAAGACTATCTCTATGCTACAAAAGTATTCATATTTTCAACGAGGATTCAAGAGTTGGGTTTAACGATCGCGCAATACATCGCTTGTGATGGAGACTGTGTTGAGCAAAACATTTAATTTGAACAATCTATGTTAGTTAATGTATACAAAATTATGTCCAGATTTGGTAAACTTTTCGTTTATGTCTGTGTGAAGAATACGTATGCGTGTTTGTGTGAGCGGATGAGAATATTTGCGGGTATGTGCACATATGTGGTGGAGTGTACATGTTTATTCATAATACATATGTAGACACAAGCCTTGACTGAGAAAGGTGAGACGTTCTATATTAAAATGGTTAATTAAAGGTATATATTTACTTTTCTGTGGAAGACATGAAAAAATGAAGAAACGAAAAAAGAAACGAGTTATTTACAAAGAAAGTTTCTTTCCTTCGTATGTAACACTTGTTATTACATTATTCTGTGCTAGATTCGCTGATGCATATTCCAATATTTGAACGATACAGTAAAGAATATTATTAGAATATTCTCAACCACTTTGATGTATACGATCAATAATGCCCCAAAATATACATACATACGTACACACACACACACA
>NC_068981.1:42475620-42476281 GCF_001194135.2 Octopus bimaculoides
ATATAAAAGTTGGTGAGGTGGTCATGGCAGGGAGGCTTTTGATGATATATATATGTAGAGAGAGCGTGAAAGAAGAAGAAGAAGAAGAAGAAGAAGAAGAAGAAGAAGAAGAAGAAGAAGAAGAAGAAGAAGAAGAAAAAGAAGAAGAAGAAGAAACTGTGGGACTGAATTGGGTTTTTTTTTATCAGACTCAGAAGGATGTAAATCAAAGATAGCCCTTTCGCGATTAGAACTCAAAGCACAGAGAACCACCAAAAATCCCGCAAGCTTTTTATCTATCTTTCTAAGCGTGTGTCAATATAGGCATACATACATATATCCATATACATACACACATAGAGACACATATACAGATACATATACAGACAGACACACATACATACATACATACATACATACATACATACATACATACGTACATACATACATGCATACGTGTCTTCTTGTAATGTTCCTTACCAGTGTCTCTTGTTTAAACATCATCTGCTCAAAAGACGACTGACAAATAGTCTTCTTCCCAACTGGAAAAACTGATGTAATAAATTATTACTTCGCCCAGGAAAACCTGAGTAACTGTATTTAACAAGATTTGTGTTTTACGTTATAACATGTTATATGTATACATACATACATACATACATACATACATACATATATATAT
>NC_068981.1:42481890-42482239 GCF_001194135.2 Octopus bimaculoides
CTCTCCTCTCTCTTACTCTCCTCTCTCTTACTCTCCTCTCTCTTACTCTCCTCTCTCTTACTCTCCTCTCTCTTACTCTCTCTCACTCTCTTCTCTCGTACTCTCCCCTCTCTCCCCCTCTCTCACTCTTACTCGCTACACTCTTACTCTCTACACTCTTACTCTCTTACTCTCTCACCCTTACTCTCTCACTCTCTTCTCTCTTTCCCTCCATCTCACTCTCTCTCACTCTTACTCTCTACACTCTTACTCTCTTACTCTCTCACCCTTACTCTCTCACTCTCTTCTCTCTTTCCCTCCATCTCACTCTCTCTCACTCTTACTCTCTACACTCTTACTCTCTTACTCT
>NC_068981.1:42483420-42489160 GCF_001194135.2 Octopus bimaculoides
TATACATATATATATTATATATTGTATATTATATCATTAGGCGGCGTGCTGGCAGAGACGTTAGCAGGCCGGGCGAAATGCTTAGCGGCATTTCGTCTGTTTCTACGTTCTGAATTCATCCTTTCATCCTTTCGGGGTCGATAAATTAAGTACCAGTTGCGTACTGGAGTCGATCGAATCGACTGGCCCCCTCCCCCTAAATTTCGCGCTTTGTGCCTAGAGTAGAAAAGATTATATATTATATCATATATACACATATATAGTAAAATTAGGATTCAGATAGAATCATGTATTTGAAAAGATATGCACCAGGTAGGGTTGGATATATATATATAATATATACATATATATGTTCTTTCCTGTTTTTAAATAGTTGAAATCTTCCTCAAGAGAAGGAACTTGTTTCTATCACAGATACAAAGCTCCGTCTTCGTAATATATATAAAATATAAACAAATTCGAATTTAAAACTTGTGAAAAGTTTTGCAAATTTTTACGATACCGCTTACAGATTGTATTTGCAATGTATGAATTAGCTTTTCTGACAACACTCGCTTGTCTAGACTATCACTTCGGCATTTTACTCACAAAACCAAGCGCACAAACTATTATTTGTATGAATGTGAATGTATGGTCTAGATAGAGAAGCTAGAGATGTCAAAGCAGTTGTCCGCAGTTATTCTTTTTCTCCTTAATTTTTGATGGGATATTTACATCAGAGGTTCAGCTGGGACATACTTTTTCTTGTCTATCCCAAATGGTAATATCCAGCTTGTTATCTTTTCACTTGACAAAAGCTTTGGTCGATATGTTCTACCAATATTACTTTTGTTAATGTTGGTGTACTTTTCTAAAACAGGGGGATTCTCTATATTTACTCCAATTTATTTCAGGACAGTTGTATTTTCGAATGACGTTGTATATTGCTTTAGCGATAATGTCGAGTAGCATAGGGAGGTTGTACCTTGATGACAGTTTAGTGTCTTTCACAGAAATACGACATAATCTACATTTTCGGTTGCACCTTGAGGCCATATAAACTTTATTATCTCTTTTGTTTACAAGGTATTTCGTAGCAATCTCCTATTCTTGGACAGCAAATGCATAATCTTTGAAGTCCGATGTGATATCACGGTCACAAATCTAAGGGAGACTGCTCTTTATGTCGATATTACTGTCTTCTTCAAGTCTTCGAGAATCATACCCATGCAAAATTCTTGTTTTGGTATGCTGAGCGTTTCACATCCAAATCATTTCTGAGGTATTCTAGTCCGGCTATTTTGAGGTTGTATGGGAGGTCATCAGGAAGAAAGTACCTCCTGAGGAGTTTGCTGCTGACACGTAGGATGTTCTGAGCTTTTCTGCATGAAGTTTATCCATTTATTTTGGCTGCTGTTGTTTAGAGTGTGCTATCTGACAGAGACTATACGACATTTTAAGGCTGTCTGCAATGATATCAAACCTCTACCTCCTTTATCTCTTCTTAGGTAGAGCCTGCCGATATTTCAGTTTCTGTGGAAATTGCCTGTTGTCAGGATCTTCCAGGTTTTAATGTGAACGGGATGAATTTCTTCTACAAATCAGTCAAGTATCCCAAATGTCGAAATCAGCACTGGTTCTGCAAGTGCATTGTGGGATATTGTCTTGTAAGTGAGTTCAGACTGCTATATTATTCCATGTCTGATATAGTATTCTAGGGTCACACCATTATTCATAACACCTTCGTATGTCTTCCCTAATGCCTAGGTATTTGAAGCATTTTTCTGTGGAACATGAATGATAATGAGACAATTGAGGCACAGGTTTTGCGTCTGGGGAACTGAGTTTTTTACGTTCAATAATGAAAGACAAACATGTCTTATGGTCAAGTTCCATTCTGATGTTAGCTGTTAAAGTTGTTATTCTTTTTAACTGTTTTTTGGCATTGATACATTTTTGGCATAAACCTTTAGATCATCCACAAAGAAATTATGAATTACATTAATATTTCTAGCAGTCACAGATCCTAGCATGTAGGCATTTGATTTTTGAAGCAGGAATGGTAATGGATTTATGGCCAAAATGAACAGAGTTATAGAAAGACTATCTCCTTGGAATATTCCCTTTGAAGTATTCATAATACTGGAGACAATCGTTCTGCTTTTAGTTGTAGGTTTGAGAATTGCTGTTCGGGTCGTTGTGAACCTCTCAATGGCAGCAACAAAGTACTTTTGTCAAATGTAGGCACTTCAGCATCTGTGAGTTGGGAATAGAGACGAATACTTTCTTAAAATGAAGTCGCAAGCCGTGTACGATGATTTCAGACAGCTTTGTTTATCAAAAGTTGTTAGGCACATCCATACTCTCGCTTTTGTCCACCTGCCTGCTCATCATTCACTCTGTTATTGGATTTACAATGTTCCTAGAGGAACTGGTTGAGTCAGCTTGTGAAAGAATTGTACATAAAGCTTAGGTAAGCAATAAACCTATAGTTTTCTGTCAACTCCATGGTTTCATTCTTGACTACAAGATACGCCCGTGCTATAGCAAGCCAATTTGGTATGTCAATTTGAGCTTCCATAGTCTTTTTGAATATACATATTAATGTA
The DNA here is from genome assembly GCF_001194135.2 of Octopus bimaculoides. NCBI lineage: Eukaryota > Metazoa > Mollusca > Cephalopoda > Octopoda > Octopodidae > Octopus > Octopus bimaculoides. The sequence goes on from NC_068981.1 coordinate 42,486,009, forward strand.
TTAATGTCGTTTTTGTAAAATGTCAACCTCTTGTACCAAAATCCAACTATTAGGTCTCTTCCAGGTGCCTTTCCATTACACAGTTCACCTACAGCTATAGTGAAAATTTCCGGATCTATTGTGTATGTTTTACTGTCAATGTTGGTAGAGTATCCTCTGCTATCTGCTTTTAGCAACGATGCATTAAATTTGAAATCCGCTGGTCATTTCAAATTTTAAACCATACTGATTTTTGATCTTGAGAGGGGGATTTCTTAAAAGTAAAAGTTTCCTTCCTCACCGCTCTTTATAAGGCCTGTAAGCTGGAAGCAAACTTGCAATTTATACTAGCAGGTTCATAAAATTCTCATACGGTAGTGGAGTTTTTCGCTCAGTATTTTGAGGTCGTGCTTTAAAGTAGTTCACTGTCTCTCAAGAGTTTTGGTTATTTATGCATAAGATGTAATTGGTGAGGTGTGAATTCGTTATTCATTATTCCTCTCAAATTTTATTATCCAACATGGCAGCGCAAATTGTTGATATTTTCTTGAAGTTTTGTTTTTCATCTAGATTGCTTCCGTTTTGTAATTTCATTATCGTTTGTACTGCAGATTTCTTCGAGGTGTTCTTTAAGAGTAATGACAGTGTGTATTTGAGATTATTAATGTTCCTGTAATTAACACTACATAATTCCGCGAGCTCTCTAGCAATATCATCGATAACTTTCAGCAATAGAACAGTTGGGTGCTTCCTTAATCTTGCTGAGGATGGACTGTCGCTCAACGATAGTTACTTAAAAGTTGAAAAATTATCTAAGAACTGTGGTTTCAAGAAGTTTCTAAGTTGAATATATTCCACAGTTATCTCTGTCGATTCGGCTACATTTGAAAAGACTTTGATGATGGCGGCAGCAATTTGTTTAATTTCGATCTCTCTTATAACAGATTTTGGTCAGATCGAGATCAATTAACATCACGAAAGCAAGCGACTATTTTTCTCACAGAAAAATGCTTGTCACCAAAGCTATTTCACCGTAAAGGTATTTAAGTTGGAGTGGGCTTCATTCTAGTAATTTTTTAACCTCTTCATATAGCCGATAGAAGGGTCGTCATGGGCTTTTTCATAACACTGGAGTAGATGTTCCTTCAGATTTAAAGTCCAAGTAAAATTAGAGGAGCACTTACGCTTTCTTAAATAACTGTATCGTTTTTATCGGTGGTGTAATTATTAGTTTCGACCATGATCGTGCAAATAGAAATCCCCTGGTATAGTTCAGAATAATACTACGTTAGTAAGTAAAAGTAATTCTCTTATTTATAATTGGAGAAATAAACAAGTTACTGATATAGGCAGAAGAAGCCGGCATTATTGTAGAAGGAAACGTTCAAAAAGCAATGTTCAACGGTCCTCTACACCTGCACGTCTGATGTTGACAACGCCATTTTGTATGTATGTATGTATGTATGTATGTTTTATTTTATGTATGTATTTTCATACATATAGTGGAGGCGTAATGGCCCAGTGGTTAGGGTAGCGGATTCGCGGTCGGAGGATCGCAGTTTCGATTCCCAGACCGGGCGTTGTGTGCGTTTATTGAGCGAAAACACCTAAAAGCTCCACGAGGCTCCGGCAGGGTGTGGTGGTGATGCCTGTTGTACGCTTCCGCCCCAACTTTCTCTCACTCTTTCTTCCTGTTTCTTGAGTAAAGCTGCGATGGACTGCCGTCCCTTCCAGCTGGGAGGGAACACATACATCATAGAAACCGGGAAACCGGGCCCATGAGCCTGTCTAGGCTTTAAGAGGGCGATAAGATTTTCATACATATAGGAGGATGTCTAAACATGCTCATATATACTTAAATAATAAACTTCTTGAAAGTTTTACAGATTTTTACAGTTCCAGAGATGGCTTGGATCTGTAGTCTTCGAATCAGCTTTCTCCTTTCCGGTTTTGAGAAACCTAATTTCTCAAGATTGGTATTTAGGCAGTGTGTTATATATTCCAGTGCTCCAATAATCACAGGTATAAACTCGAACTTGTAATCTGGATAGAGTATCTGTAGATTTCTCAATAGTTCAGCATTGGTATTTTTTTTTCGCTGATCTTCAGCTTCATGTTAACATCCGCTCGGCAGCTGGGCAGCTATTTTCCACAACTGTACACAGATTATCTTCTCATCCCAAATTACTCCCATGTCTATTATGCTTACATTTTGTTGAGGTTTCACTAGGACATTTCACCAGTACTCCATTTTATGATGAATAGCTTCTACCATACTGTGGGTTCTTATTTCTTTGGTCTCGGAGTTATCATTCCGATGGATCTCATTCTATAGTGCCCTAGCTACAATATCATGTCTCATCAGTAGATAATACCATGATTACATTTTTGAACAGCTGCTTATGATGCGGGTGATATCTTCGGTGTTAACTCCACAAAGTCTGCATCGGTTATCATATTTTTCTGCTTCCTTGCGTCTCTGTCCCTTTTGTGCATCAGGTATTTGGTTGATATTTCTTGTTCCTGGATTGCAAACGAATACCCTTCAAAGTAGGAGCTGGTAATCCAGTTGCTGGTGTGTATGTATGGTATGGTATGTATGTATATATGTATGTATGTATGTATACATGCATGCATGTATGTATGTATGTATGTATGTATGTATGTATGTACGTACGTACGTACGTACGTATGTATGTATGTATGTATGTATGTATGTATGTATGTATACAGCGAACACAATTTCTGTCTACCAAATTACACTTACAAGGCTTTGTTCAAGCCAAGGCTTTAGTAAAAGATACTTATACAAGTCACAAAAGGTCACAGGATTTGGGAGAATAATTGAATTTATTGTATCAACTCTTCCATTATATAACTAGCATTCACTATGCACACCCACTTTACCTCGATTGGATTTCAAATCTGATCACAAACGCACGAAAGAAAATACTGCGAAGCAAAGCACTTACTCTGAGAACCTTACTCTTTCTACCACTACACCGTCCCTATCATACTTACTTACCTATATAACTACATACATACATACATGCATACATTTATAATACATACATATATAATACATACATGCTTATATATATATATATATATACACATACATACATACATATATAATACATACATGCTTTTATATATACATATATATATATATA
>NC_068981.1:42489608-42491977 GCF_001194135.2 Octopus bimaculoides
ACACACACACACACACACACACACATATATATATATATATATATAAGACTTCAAATGTCTGAATATTTCAGCATTATATATGACATTTTTTGTTTTTGGTTTCGAAAAGTTACGATATAATTGGCAACCTGCTGTCATAAAATACAATATAATACTTGCAAGTATTTCACTTCTTTGGTTTAAAATGTTACAACCAACGGTAGTTTCTTTTATCGACAACTTCGACTAATATTGTGTAGATTCAGCCGCTAGCTGTCTGGTTTTACAGTACATACGCACACACACACACACACACACACACACACACGCGCGCGCATGTACGCATATACTTATATATGCATGCATGTATTATATATGTGTGTGCGCACACACACACACACACACACACACACACACACACACACACACACACACACACACACACATATATATATATATATATATATATATATATACACATGTATATGTCTGTATGTGCATATGTGTGTGTGGATGGGTGTTTTCGAATCGATAAAGCTCGATACTAACACCTTATACTATTCGCTTGATTAGATGGAGTCCTATCGGAAATCTTCCTCTATTAATAAATCAATAGTAATGATTTCTTTGAAACGGGCGCTATAGAGTAAGAGCTAAGTTCTGGTAAGCGGAGTCTGTGAACCGGTGAGTAGACCATTCACTTCACTTTACTTCATTTCGTTGCCAATGCATTATGTTGGCGTAAATGTCACAAATTATAATTTCTCTCTTTCTTTCTTATAAGACCTTCAGCCAGTTCAAATGGAACTGATATAAACTGGCTTTCTTTCTTATTGGAAAAGAACCAAGAAACCAGTATTTTACATATGAGAGTGATATAAACTAGTGTATGACTGGGATATGATTTATCCACTCACACAGGCGAATTCGCTGAAATTTGAAGGGCTGGATATTGTATTGCATGCAAGCCTGATGTAGTAAATTCGCTAAATGTAGCCCCCAGCTTCGTGAAGGACCTCGGCAACATAGAAGCATATCATCATGAATAGATTTATGATGTTGCATAGCTTATGCTTTTGAGGAATGGACAGTGGTTACACGAAAGTTTATCTTGTAACCTATAAACATATTGACATATATTTAATAATAATAATAATAATAATAATAATAATAATAATAATAATAATAATAATAATAATAATAATAATAAAAAGTGTGGTGTGTTAAGCTTGAATAGAGGCAAAGTTAAACGCATGGATGGGTTGAAGATGTAATCGGAATAATATTGAAGCTATCAACACCTGGGCAACCTCACTCCTTAGACACGGAGCAGGAGTAATGGTGTGGGCAGTAGAAGAGCTAAACAGCGTAGACCGGAACACAAGAAAGCTAGATATGGGGTATTTCATCCAAAGAGTGATACAGACACTGCATGTACTAAGAAAAAGAAGAAGAAGAGGACTGATTGGGTGGAAACACAGCATTAGAGCAGAAGAAAGCAACATGGTCAGATACATAAAAGAGGCTACAAAACCGCTATTGTTGGAAGTAATAAGGTCAGGCCAGTGCAGAATTGAAGATTGCAAAGATAAAACATCGTCCAATCATTTAAGAATGAATAGAGCTGAAAATAGGTGAATAAAGAAAAGAATACATGGGAAATTCCATAGAGATGCAGACATAGATAGGACAGACAAAGCAGAAAGGTTGTTGCAGAGGGCTAAAAGTGACTTAAAATCGGAAACGTAGGCCTTAATCTGTGCTGCCCAAGAACTAATAGCATCAAATGCAGAATAAGCTGTAAAGCAGAAAGCGAGACGTGCAGAATTTGTAGAGAGAATGCGGAGACCGCATGGCATATTACCAGTCAATGTACACCACTAGCTCAAAATGAACGTAAGAGGCAGCATGACAATTCAGCAAGGATAGTCCTTGGGCACTTTCTTATAAGTATGGGCTTGACAGAGCAGAAAAGTAGTACGATCATAACACCGAAGACGTCGAAAATGATACAGCAAAGATCCTGTGAGACTTTAATGATTTAGTGTGACCATGATATACAGAATAGGAAACCAGATATACTGATGATAACCTCAGAGTAACAAAACTGCGATTGCAATGGGAATATAATTTCTCAAATGGCTACACTTAAAACAAATTTTCAAGATTGGACTACCTGAGCAGCTTGGAGGTGTAGAATCTATCTATCTATCTATCTATCTATCTATCTATCTATCTATCTATCTATCTATCTATCTATCTGTCTGTCTGTCTGTCTGTCCTTCTAACTACCTGCCTGCATACATACATACGTGCATACATACATCCATACATATGTATATGTGTGTGTGTATGTATATATTTTTATGAAATATATGTATGTATGTATA
>NC_068981.1:42492411-42493117 GCF_001194135.2 Octopus bimaculoides
GGCAACATCCATACGTAAGAGATTAATCCGATTCGAAAGTTTGTTTTGTTGTACATAAACTATTAAAAATTATTTCTATGGCGGTACCTTTATATTAGTTCAGATTATCTGTTTATAAAGCTGTTTATTTAATACGTTGATTTTACGTAACTATACAGATTGCATAAAATGCTTACGGTAATGCAATGGTTCCCAATCGACCATAAAATTTAAAAATTAATGTAATTCTATTTTAACTGCCGTATTTAGTTCGACAGAACTGTATATTTATTTTCTTTGCAAGTTTAAAGATTGCTTTGTGATTCGTATAACAGTTCTTAAAGTGTCAAGCATTCCTATATATATTTTGTATGTTATAAACATTGTTCGAGAGCAATAAATAACAGCAGTTCAGTAAACAAATGTTTCAGAATTTCATTTAAGAGGGTGATGACAGAAATTAATAATTTTACAGTATCTATATTAGAGGTTTCGGAGGCTATCTCATGTGTTGTGAACAAGTGGTGCACGTTACTGTGATGCTGTAGCGAGACAGAGCGGTTCCGCAACAGATATTTATATGACAGGTATCTATTGTGTGTATGTGACCACTAAATCTACAGGCGTTTTTTCATTCTCTCTCTGTGTTTATTTTCACTTATTCTTTTCTGTTGAAGAGCGTAGCCTCGAAATGTAAATCCATTTTTCATTTTACCGAATCTCAAAC
>NC_068981.1:42495742-42498772 GCF_001194135.2 Octopus bimaculoides
CTTGGGCAAGTGTCTTCTACTATAGTCTCGGGCCGACCAAAGCCTTGTGAGTGGATTTGGTAGATGGAAACTGAAAGAAGCCCGTCGTATATATGTATATATATATATATATATATATATATGTGTGTGTGTGTGTGTGTCTGTATGTTTGTGTGTCTGTGTTTGTCCCCCAACATCGCTTGACAACCGTGCTGGTGTGTTTAGGTCTCCGTAAACTAGCGGTTCAGCAAAAGGGACCGATATAATAAGTACTAGGCTTACAAAGAATAAGTCCTGGGGTCGATTTGCTCGACTAAAGGCGGTGCTCCAGCATGGCCACAGTCAAATGACTGAAACAGGTAAAAGAGTAAAAGAGTAAAAGAGTATTATGTATATATTTACATACACATATAGTTGTATGTATGTGTGAATTCGTAATTCTGGTATACACACATCTAATTAACTGGAACAACCACAACCCCTAAACAATGAAAATAGACATGACATAAGAGTTTCCCTCTCTGCAGAATGTATCTGCCATCATTCGTGTTCTCACGTTCTATAGAAGCGAGTGTGCTTAGACAAACTTGTTGTTGTTGGCACTCCATCGCTTACGACGTCGAGGGTTCCAGTTGATCCGATCAACGGAACAGCCTGCTCGTGAAATTAACGTGTAAGTGGCTGAGCAATCCACAGACACGTGTACCCTTAACATAGTTCTCAGGGATATTCAGCGTGACGCAGTATGACAAGGCTGACCCTTTGAATTACAGGCACAGAAGAAACAGGAAATGAGAGTGAGAGAAAGTTGTGGTGAAAGAGTACAGCAGGGTTCGCCACCATCCCCAGCCGGAGCCTCGTGTTTTCGTTAAATAAACACTCACAACCTCCGGTCTGGGAATCGAAACTGCGATCCTATGACCGCGAGTCCGCTGCCCTAACCACTGGGCCATTGCGCCTCCACATTAGACAAATTAGGAAGAAAAAGAAAGACATGCTTCGCAATGGCCATCGCGTTTATATACCTGTACATATACCTGTATATATAATGCATGTGTGTATACTTGTATGTGTGTATGTATGTATGTATATACATACTTGTATGAGCGTGTGTGTGTGTTTATAAATGTATGTCCGTGAACATGTGCTCACGTGTTTGCGCGCGCGCGCGCGTGTTCACATTTATGAAAACCATTTTCGAACTAATGTTTTATTTAATCGGTCATTTTGTTAGAGATGAAATGATCAATAACAGTGTAAATTGCGGTCGGTGCGTTTAAAGATGATTAAATGAATCCCGCGTTAAGAGATGTAATCCTGTTAACCTTAAACATTAACAAATAGATATTCCGTTTTACGTTCTCCTAACACAAGATTGTATGGAGCACTTTACGGTTTAGTATCACAAAATATAAAAACGAGCAGGCACACGCGCGCACCTACCCATGACCCACACACGTACATACATACATACCTGCATACATACATACATACATACATACATACATACATGCATACCTGCATACATACATATATACACAACCTCACACGCACAAACACGCACAATTTAGCCGGTTGAAATTTGCAGTTGCTCGATACTCTCAGTTTCATCGGGCGAAAATCGTACGATTCTTCATTTGAAAATAAAATTCAAACGAAAAGTAACCAACAGAAAACTTATTCACCCTTTCTGTGAATCTCCGCCGTATCCGCTAGATGTGCATTGACAGTTTGAGATGGACATCATGTGCTATAAATTTTCGAATTAACTAACAGGAAACGGCAGTATTATCTCCTCTTCTCTTGAAATTCAACTGTATTCAGTAATATGTTTTTGGAACTAACGTGAAGGCGCGTGGCTTAGTGGTTAGGTTATTCGGCTCACGATCGTGAGTTCGATTCCTTGTGATGCTTTTTGTTCTTCAGCAAGACACTTTATTTCATGTTGCTTCAGTTCACTCAAAAATGAGTTGTACCTGTACTTCAAAGGGGCCAGCCTTGTCACATTCTATGTCACACTGAATCTCCCTGAGAACTACGTTAAGGGTATGTGTGTCTTTAAGGTGCTCAACCATTTTCATGCTAACTTCAAGAGAAGGCTGTTCTCTTGATTGAATCAACTGGAACCCTCATCGTTGTAAGAGATGGAGTGCCAGTCTTTTTTTTGTTTTTTTACTCACACCGAGAATTATGGGTTAATCTGTCTGGATTGTCATAGCAGACTCATAGTGCCTGGAAATCAATACTGGTAATAATACATAGGTCCAAGTATATATTATTTATATGGCAAGAATGTGCATAGAACTGGCTGACTGGAGTATGACCTCATTCACAAGAGAAATCTGGTTAGAAGGCGGTGAGCTGGCAGAAACGTTAGCACGCCGGGCGAAATGCTTAGCAGTATTTCGTCTGCCGTTACGTTCTGAGTTCAAATTCCACCGAGGTCAACTTTGCCTTTCATCTCTTCGGGGTCGATAGATTAAGTACCAGTTACTCACTGGTGTCGATGTAATCGACTTAATCCCTTTGTCTGTCCTTGTTTGTCCCCTCTATGTTTAGCCCCTTGTGGGCAATAAAGAAACAAGAAATCTGGTTAGATCTGTGAAAAACAATTATCTTTGGTCATTTAGTCTGTTACTCACGAGTATGGTCACTCCATAGCGTCAAGCTGTCGGCTGAAATTGAGAGAATCCAGTATTATTGCACCAAGAAATCCGCCTCAGTTGAATAGATAAATTAGGGGGAGAGAATGAAAGAACTAAGAGAAGTCTACCCTCTAGTATATATATATGTATATATATATATATATAAAATCATAAATATATAGGGATTAGCTTGAGTTGCTTCTCCAACATACTGAAAATTTAGAAATAGCAGTCAAAGAACTACTGATTCCAAACTACAAATTTTTTCTCTAAACGGATGGCGATATTTATGGCACACATAGAACAAAAAACCGAAGGGAAAAGCAAAAGCAAACCTGCCTTTAGTTAATTGGATACGACATTTCACGGCAGGTTTGTTTTTGCTTTTCCCTTCGGTTTTTTGTTC
>NC_068981.1:42503986-42505225 GCF_001194135.2 Octopus bimaculoides
CTCTCTCTCTCTCTCTCTCTCTCTCTCTCACATTCTCTACATATTCCTCCTTGCTCTTTTGCTCTCTTGCTGTTACTTTGTCTTCACCATCTTTCCTGCAATCGTTGTTCTTTCTAGTATTCCTGTACATGTTAGTTAATAAAATAGAGGGAAAAAAAATATATTTTTCCATTGTATATGTCCTTTATTATTTTTATTTTTGTACCGTTCCTGCTGCCGTAGTTGCTCTTGTTATTGTCGTCCTTACCACTGCAATTTGTGTTACTGTATTCGTTGGTCTTACTTTTGTGGTGTGGTTAATGCTGGTGCTATTGTTGTTTGACTATTGCTGTCTGTTTTGCAGTTCGTATTTTTGTTAGTATTGTAGTATTGATGTTAGTTATTGCTGTTCTTGTTGGCGTTGCTGTCACAATTGTTGTATGGATGTTTGCTGTTGCTGCTGATAGCATTGTACTATAGATATTTATATTTCTCTGTTTCTTTTTTGTGGTTAGTTTTGTTTTTCCTTTTTCCTTTTTTCGTTGTCGTTATTGTTAATATTGGCATTTTGACTATTGTTGTTGTTGTTAGTAGTGGTAGAGGCGTTGATGTGTGCTGTTTTTGTGACGAAGGATATTTTTATTGTTTTCTTAGTGGTTTTTATTACTGTAGTGTGTCAGTTGACGTTATTGTCGTAGTACTTGTAGGACTGGTGATGATATTGATGGTGTTGCTATTGAAATTTATTGTTATTTTTAGAGAATATTCAATCAGTATTGTGGCAGAGTTTTTTTTTTTTTGTGGTACTGTGAATCTAGTTTTGGGGATACTTTTAGATGTAGTTCTTGTCATTGGTGGCTCTAGTGGTGATTAAACGTTACCTGCATTGGCATTGTTGTCATAGATGTATACACTCATGTATACACACACACACACATAGTCTGTAAAAAAAAAAAAATCCGACAGAAGAAGCACACTCTAAGATATAGAGCAGTATATATTAAAAATGCGGAAGGCCGGTTTATGGGAATGCCTTAGGTTTCCAGGCCATAAAGTGTTTAGCTTTATGGTGTCGCGTCACATTCTAAAACCTATTGGCTCAAGACCTCTTAGGAATATTCATAAGAATATTCTTATTCGTAAAAGGTCTTGGGCCAACAGGTTTGGGGATCTGACGATACGCCATAAAGCTAAACCCTTTATGGATGGGAGTAATCCCATAAACCGGCCTTCTTCATTTTTAATATGTTTATATATATA
>NC_068981.1:42505768-42506868 GCF_001194135.2 Octopus bimaculoides
ATGAATTCAACGGGATACACCGTCTGCAAGTAGTTGGGTTCAGCATATTATCCTCCATTTTCTAATTGTTACACAAATTTTGGGTAAAACCTCCACTTTTACCCGCTCCCATTGATTGCACCTAGTATAGCACTAGTGTAGCAATAATTGGGTACCCTCCCAGCAGTATACTGGATAGATACTATCCCTTAGTGGGTTGTACCCCCAACCCCTAACTCTCTCACGTTATATGTATATATATATATATATATACATACACACACACACACCTACTCAAAACGCATGTGTGTGCATGTGCGAATGACCTTTCATTGGTCTATCTGTCTATCTATCTATCTAGCATATCGATCTCTCTCTCTATATATATATGTATATGTGCGTGCGTGTGTATATTTGTGTGTATAAATATAAATATATATGTATTTAGACAGATATATCTTTTATTCTTTTATTTATTCCAGCCATTTGATTGCAGCCATGCTGGAGCACCGCGTTGAAGGGTCTTAGGCGAAGAAATCGACCTCAGGATTTATTCTTTGTATGCCTAGTATTTATTCTATCGCTCTCTTGTGCTGAACCGCTATGTTACAGGGACGTAAACACACCGACATCGGTTGTCAAATGATAGTGGGGACAAAGACAGACATATAATTTATACGACGAGCTTCTTTCAATTTCCGTCTACTAAATCCACTCACAAGGCTTTGGTTAGCCCTAGGCTATAATAGAAGACACTTGCCCAAGGTGCCACACATTGAGACTGAATCCGTAACCATGTGGCTGGAAAGCAAGCTTCCTACCATTACTACACAGTTATGCCTGCGCATGCACACACACACACACACACACACAAACACACACACATATATATATGTATATTTAATAGGAAGGACAACAAAAGAAAGAAAGGGACCTCGATATTATGCAAATATAGGAATTTATGTGTAAAAATATGTGACACTTATTCAAGCCATGATAAAACTCCGAGTTTTGGATGCCAGGGTGGGAGCCCACGCCAACATCTCTTCAGTTATCCGGATTTTATCGGAGTTTTATCATGGCTACTGAATAAGTGTCACATATTTTTAGATACATATATA
>NC_068981.1:42507905-42510994 GCF_001194135.2 Octopus bimaculoides
TATATATATATATATATATATATATATATATATATATATTTACACACACGCACACATACCAATTCTTATCGTTTGTCGAGCCAAGGATAATTTTAATAAGTCAAAATTTTACATTGTATGCTATTTAATATAGCTTCACTCGCTTCGAAGTCCAAATTGATTCAACGAATCCCCCTCAGGCATTTCATTCAACGCTTTTCTTCTCTCTGCACACCGAGAAATATCCATATTCTCTACTCTTTTTGTGCATGTCTACTAAATCCTTCCTTTGCTAGAGTCATTGAGGACAACAATTGTGCTGATAGCGCAAAATGAGGTAGGAACACAACTATCCTCTTGTCTCAAGAAATTAACAACCTGTCTACTCGTTAGCGGTATATTGGTTTCGTGGAATTCTTGAATCTAGAGATTAGTACGCCTATTCATTCAGAATCGGTCGTAATTGCCACAAGGCATTTGTTTACTATCTCTCTGAATGGAAGATAATTCGAGTAATTGATAAATTTATATTCTATAATATTCACTACGTCTTTATTCGACGTTCTTGCCTAAATTCATGCCAAATCGCACACTACTTTCCTTCTCATGGCTGAATGTGTGCTCATGTGGCTATGTGTGTATGTGATTGTGTGTATATTTGTTTCTTTGTTTTTGTATATATATATGTATATATATATGCATGTTCATGTATATATATATATATATATATATATATATATATATATATAAATATGTATGTATGTATGTGTGTATGTATGATATATAGACATAGATAAAAACACATTCATGTATATATATATGTAAAAGGACACATAGATGTATATACAGAAAGTGAGTCTTTGTTTTTTTCAGTCTCTCTAAACATATTTGAAATTAGCGTGTCTGTATATACATTATACACACACACACACACACACACACACACACATATATATATATATACATATATACAGTCACATACACACACATATATACATATATATTGTAGGTATATTGTATGTGTATGCATGTGTTCATACACAAATGCCTGTACGTTTGCTTCGTGTGTGCATACGTAGTTGTGCATGGTTGTGTGTGCTCGTGTGTGCGTGTGTTTGTCTGTACTTGTGTTTGCCTGTGTGCATGTGCGTGCGCGCGTGTGTGTGTGTGTGTGAGTGCTTGTATGTGTTTTGTGCGATTTCCCGATACAAATCAAGCACCTATTGAGAAAATCTCATTATTTTAATTATGTACACACGCAAGCAAGCGCAAAATACACTCTCATATAAATATTTCTTTTTCTTTTCTTTCTATCCTTCCTCCTCTGTCACACTCTGTCTGTCTCTCTTCCTATAAACAAACACGCAATCTCGAATACAGTTCATTTGTAATCTTTTTTGTACAATAAACTCAACAGTGCATGTTGCACAGTAAGTAAAAATGTTTGTAAATTGGTGATATATGTTCTGTTAAGATAACAATCAAAGATTTCATACTGCATTTTCAAACACTTTTTCTTTAACGAATGAACTCGATGAGTAAGTATACTAGTCATGGCTGAAATCAAACAGTTGTTAAATGTATGAGAAATCACGTAACCTGTTCTCTTAGATGGTATTAAATTTCGGTTAGTATGTCAGCAGATTCTTCTTCACCGATAAATATTTTGAAATATAAATAAATAAGCAATAAATAACTTGGTGATATGATGGAAATGGTTCTGCTTAGAGTATTAGTATGCAGTATTTAGTAAGTTTGTTGAAAATATTATTTTTTTTTTACTTTACATGACACCAATAATTTTAAATCTGTTATTCCCCATGTATCCCGTGTTTATATGTTTCCCTTCAGTCGAATTTTGACACTGCACCGATTTAACCTACACGATAAAATAAACGTTCTGTTGGTAGGTTGATAGAGTCATTGAAAGGAACTGTGTTGTTTATTAAATATTCTGTTTTTTTTTTATATTCGGTGTGAACGATTTTTTCTCCAAGGCATTTTCGCTACGGGTAAGAATTAGTTTTAGCCGATTACAAATCACTATTTGCATTTATTTTTATGACAGAGGAGGTGGTGTTGACAGGGTGGGTGTAACACTACTTTATGTTGTTTCTGTTAAATAGCAGCTTTGATTTTTAGTAGTTTGGTAAATGTCCGTTGGCACAATTAGAAATAATATTCTTAACTTCTAACATTCTTATTGCATGTATTCTCGGCCTACCCCTTATTTTCCCTCTTTTCTCTTCTCGTTTTACAATCATGCCCAATTACAAACCTTTCCTCCTCCACCTCCACGATCGTCTAAAACAACACCTTTGCACACATCCTTTCCGCTGCTCTCAGCCTTCTATTAACCTTTCCCTACTAATTAAAAAAAAAACAAAAAAACTCGTTTCTGTAGTCACATTTCGTTTCTTGGTCGCTGCTCACGTCACCGCCTCATCCCTAAAGATTTCTGCCTCCATTTGCACCCCACCCTCCACTCTGCTACAACCATCCTACCCATAATCCGTAATACATCCTACCGCCTTATGCATGCCACCATTCGCTCTAATCTCTCCAAAATACAAACCATCGACCGTCTTCTCCCTCTGGCTTTTTCCATCTTCTTCTCCTCTTAGTCGCCCTCCCATGCAAACATTACGTTACATAATTCATTTAAATCATCTCTTTCATCAATTTCTCGCTCACACCAAACAACGTAAACTCCACTCACTCCTCCGTTCCATCACACCCGATGCCACTACCCCAATTCCTCCACTACCCCTCTCTCTACCTGATACGCCCCCCACATCCGGTCCCTCCATCCTCCACACATACCCCATCCCCTCCTTCCCCTCTTCTACATCACCCCTCCTACTTCTATCCCCTCCCTCCTAGCCTTCTCCATTCCTCCAGATCTCCCCCTCTCTGAGGCGGAGCGCTCCCTCCTCAGTAGGGGTCTGCGCTTCATACCCCTCACTCCATCCTGCCACGAATTTCGGACTCGTGCCGATATCCACAGCTTTGTGTGCCGTGTTAGGTTGTGTGCGCTTTTCCGCGACACTCCACCTGTATCTAATGAGGAGGACCGCTTCACCGACTTGAGATGCCGACCATCCCCGTGG
>NC_068981.1:42511152-42514565 GCF_001194135.2 Octopus bimaculoides
CTCCCCAGCTGAATTCTCGGCCCTTCGATGTCTCCGACACCGCACTGACATCATAAAACCAGCCGACAAGGATGGAGCCGTGGTGGTGTGGCGCGCGGACCTCTACAAGACAGAAGCTCTCCGCCAACTTCAAGACACTTCCTTCTACTGCACTCTACCCTCTGACCCCACGCCCAGCTACCAACAGACTGTGTCCTCCACTATCCATGACCTCATCTCCTCCTCCCGTCTACCCACCACCGCCTCCAACCTCATTATGCGCACCCCTCGCACCCCCACTATTTACTTCCTCCCCAAAATCCACAAACCTATCAACCCTCGGGACCCTTCGTATCATCCCACAAAAAGCACCCACAGTTCTTCACCACATAAATAGTAGATTTCGATACTAAATGACGGCATATATTAACCTCCAATCAAAGCTAGTTTAATAGTTTTACACACCTAGGTTTCTTATATGTAATCCAGGATTAATATCCTTACACCAACATATCCGAGTTTAAATTCCACCTCCTCCACACAATAACTAAATCATATAATATTTTATTAATCTATCTCTCCTTAATATAGCCTTCTCACCTCCTTTAATAATACCAGTTCTTTTAACTATGAACCTAATTTAGAATACAGAGGGCATAAGTGCCCATTCCACCACAATTACCCCACCCCTAAATAGGCCTATACCTGCAACCTCAGCAATGGCTTTATTTGCACCTATCTTTACTTTCTGCACCATGTGTTAGCTTGTTTAACTTAATTTCATTCTGGACCTAATTTTCAGTCAGCATGGGGTCTACTTCCATCTATTGCTGACCCCATTAGACTTACACATTTCAGAACGCCCCCACCCTCGTATAACAAAATTTAACAACTTAATATTAACTTCACGCTTCTTTAGATTGTATTTGATTGTACTTTGTATTGCAGTTGGCGCTTTCCTAAGAACTATTATTATCCTTAGGCACAGTTTTGTATGCATGGAAGTGCAATTGTGGTAGCCCCCAAATGTATGCACCTAAGCAAGAGTTGATATATCGACAAGGTTAGTAATATTAACAAAAAAAAAAATGATAATAATAGATGCCATGATGCAGTACCAGGCATTGGCTCTCATGGCTTCTGATCTTAACTGATTGGAAGTGTTATGTACATTTTTTTGTCTTGGTATAAAAGATGGGCTACAGCAAATATTCTGCTTAATACCACAGATTTGCTTGTCAGTTGTTTGACCTTAACCAGTTGAGCATGTCCCTTGGTGGTTGACGATATGTGCATCTCTGATCATGAGCAGAAGTAGTGGGGGAGAATCATAGGCATGTGTTGAGAGGAATTCTTTGGGGTTTGAATAATTCACCTTTGGAAACATGGGTGTTTTGCTCAACATCCTTAAACAAACCTTATTCAGGGACTTTTTGAGCAGGATGGGCTACTCGACCTGAAGAAAATTCTAATTGGGCCCCACCTGCAAGGTCATGCGCTGTTTATCTTGATATGAGATCACCATGTCGCGCACATATGGTTGTGATGCATGTGCCTGGTGTGCCCTTATTAGACGGGTCGTCATGATGGGTATAATGGGCTTCGTATACTTTACCTCAGTGTCAATTTGATGGCATGCACTGCTCTCTTACTCAATAATAATAATATTCATTAAGTATGATTGGGAAAACTGTAGTAGGAGCCTGCATCTGTAACTATAATAGTAATCAGCATAATCACATAATTAATTTGGGGATTTGTACTTATATCTATTCATAAGACCACTAGGCTGAATGTATTTAGGAATATTTATATAATTACTGGTTGTCCGTCTAGTAAGATCACTGCTTGCGTACTGTAGTTGCTATTTCAGAAGTTAGACTTTGTATTATAGTTCTCTATACGAAGGTCACTACCTCAGCCATTACCTTCCCTGAACGGTAGTCTCCCCTTAACTGTAGTTCCACTTTTCCCTGTTAACTAATTTCCTTTCTTTATCTACTAATCTCTCACTCCTATTTTATAAAGCTTTTGTCCAATTTTTTCGCTCCAACCGCCTTAACCCGCAATGCTCCAAATAGGACCTTCCTAGGATTTAACGACACCGAGGGTGATGTTCATTCCTTTGCATGGTGTTTGTCTGTATTATTTATAATGTCCTAGGCTTTGGGCCGCTTATAACATATATTACTTCTCCATACTTTTACTTTTTATTCACTTTCCTTATTTACATCTACCCGTATAACGGTCTTAATAGCTTATCCTTTATTTTTAAATTAAACTGACCGATTATATCGAAAGCTGGACTTTAGTCAATCCCATTACGGGCAATACGTGGTTGGTCTTTACAACAGGTCAGTAAGCAAATAATTGTAATTAATTGATGGGAATTTTATTAGGATCAACTATTAGTTAGTACTATTAAGATAATCTTAAGAACTATTATGATTACTTCTAAACGTTATGGCACTATCAATCCTTCTTTTTCTAGACCTATTTGTAGTGTATCCCGTTATGGTAAAGTAATTATTTTACTTCTTTTTATTATTATTTATACACTCTATTATACCCCAAAGAAAGATTAAGGCACAAATTAATATTTCTAGTTTTGTTATTTACTCAATATCCTGAAGCGATACACTACAAAATGGTATGATTTAAATATATTAAGCCTTCTTTCTTCATCTCGAAGCTTTTCCTCTTTTCTTTTCTTTTCTATTCTTTATGTATTTTTCTTCCCTCTGATGAAGCTCCATGTTCCAGATTGGATGTGCTACAAAATATGACGAATATTATCCTCAGAATTTTCAGTAGTAACACCGTAGGACATTGGAAGCAGAAACGGCTGTTAGGGGGGGATAAAGTTTTGTATTAAAAAATAATACTCGATATTAGTAATTTGTTGTTGATCAAGATTTCTCCATTTTCTGCTTAATTCAAGTTTTATTCCTGATAAAATTTTGTCTATCTTTGCCATTGCCTGTATCTTGTGAACATTATATGCTTGCATATGTATGCCTAGGGTTAACATAGGTAATTATTCCGTAGTAAAAACGGATATTTTTATCCCTTAGACGTTTATTCCAACCTCTAACTCTACTAACTATATATATATATTTATATATATTACTACAATTGTCACACAATTGACGGAGGATGGTAGTAAGCACCAGTATTGCTAGAAATAATAAGAGTAAAGATGACTCTTAGCCACGCGAGAGCACTTTTCTTACTAGCTTAGCACTCTCCGTCACTTTAGTAACAACTGTACTTGTTGCCTATCGGATCTAAATTACAAATAGCCACCTTAATAATTCATATATATATATATATATATATATATATATGTGTCGGATAATAAAACGAATAGTTTACACCTGGTAACTTACTGGTAAAGCACGGTCATTCTTACAGTCAACCGAAACAGTTGCCAT
>NC_068981.1:42514705-42518955 GCF_001194135.2 Octopus bimaculoides
GTTGCCATGCTTTAAACAGCTTACAAAGACGTTGTCATAAGCAAAACACAAGTTTACGAGTTGTTTCCACGCTTTAGGAATGGATACTTGTCACTTGAAATCAACCTCGTTCAGGGTGACCGTCAACCTCCCGAACGAATGAAAACATGAAATTTCATGAACTGATCTTGGAGGACTGTCACCGAACACTAACGAACTTGTTGATATGACAGGTGTGTCCTGGAACTCCCGTCAACGAATTCTGAGCGAGGAATTGTGAATGGAAAAAGTTGCAGCAAAATTTGTGCCTTGCTTGTTCATGGAAGATGAAAAGCAGTTACGACTGAATGCGTATTGTGAACTGAAAGAACAGTTGGAAGTTGATCTAGATCTTTTTTCGAAGGCCATCACTGGTGACAAAAGCTGGGGCTACGAAATTTGCAGATGTGGGTGAAGTGAAAAAGAAAAAAAAATAATAAACAACGGAAGCGTTAAAAGGCATCACTTTGCAAGAGTTCCAGCATTGCTTCCCGCTGTGGAAAACGCATCTGGACAGATGCATTGCTTCAAATGGAGAACACTCTGAAGGCGATAAAATTGTAAACATGTAAAACGAAGTGATGGAAATAATATTGCAAAACTTCAGTTTCTTCTACCTCGTACACACACACACACACACACACACACACACACACACACATACATAACAACATTCGTACATACAAAACATACACACACACACACATGCGTACACACACAAACATACACACACACACATATGTATGTTTTGTATGTACGAATGTTATGTATGTGTTTGCTTGTGCTTACGCACGTGCGTGTAATGCTAGAGATTCTGAGCCATGTTCGATTTTCTCGGAGTATACCTCATTAATACAACTGTATGCCTCGTTGGAAGGTGATAAAAGAAGACAGGTGGCATTATAGCTCTGTCATCATAGAACATGTTTATAAAGCTACCACACTATTCCAGTAGTAAATCAGAAAACCCCCAACTCATTCAGAATTGCCGACAGAACACTAATTCAATACTAATATATTTTAAGCAAGAGAAGTTTAACATGTCACATATGTAATATCTAACAAAGTCAAATGATTAATGGTAGAAAGATATTTTAGCCGGCTGTACAAATTTCCATCAGATGCATCCGATAATACGTAGACAAAACATTTTTTCCCTTCTCTTACTTTCTCTGCATACAATTGCGTGTGTATGTGTGCGTGTGTGTGCTTGTGTGTGTGCTTGTGTGTGTGTGTATGTGTGTGCGTATTTGTGTGTATGTGTGTTTGTGTGTCCATGCGTGTATGTATATATCAATATGCATATGAGTAAATGTCTCCCTCTCTCTCTGTGAATATATCGTGACCGACAAGATTGTCAGATGTTGTTACACATCGAAGGTCACAATGCCCTTTGCATCGTTTTAGCCGTTGAACGACGCCACCCCTCTGACTAGCCGAACAGGCCAACATTCCTCCCGAAACGGGTAATAGAGCAACGTGAAATGAAGTGTTTTGCTCAAGAACCGAACACGCCAGCCGGTCTGGGAATCGGACCCACGATCTAGCGATCGTGAGTGCAACAGCCTAGCCCCTAGGCCTTCACACTTTCGTCTTTAGAATATGAAACTGAGTAAGCTTTCGCATTGCTTCTTCTATAGTTGTCGAACTTTTGATAACTTAACCGCCTAAGTTTTATCATGACCGTTTGTAGTCTCGTATTATTTTGTTTTATTGTAATTAAATATATGTAGGCTTTGCTAACAAAATTTTGACTATTAACTTGTATGTTAACTGCCACCTGTTAATTTTGATGTGTATAAGTTGTTTACTGGTCTATTTTGGCAATGTGTTGCGTTATGAGTATTGCTTCCATGATTAATCATCTCTTTCTTGTGAGGAATTTTATATAATGTATAAATATTATCTACAAGCAGTTTTCTAACTTTCTCTTGTAGTTTGTTGAATAGAGTGCTGCGATTCCTCCATACTGTAAATGCATAGTGAACTCCCGAAAAAGTCTTGTATAACACGGTTAATAAACAGCGGAAGTTGTCCTGGAAATAATGACTTTCAGTTTTACAATCAAGCTTGTTGATTAATTTGGTCATGAGCAGCTCGTTCTCGGGGTTTTACGCTTGTGATGTATTATTAATAAGGTTTTTGGTTTTGGTACCTTCGTTGGATATTACTAGTTAAGGCTTATAATCGGATGTGATGACTTTTGTATTCCTTTTTAGGAGGATTTTAATTGCATAATTTTGGTATCTGTATGTTTATACCTAAATATGGGGTCTTATTTGTATTATTTTGGATGTTAAATTTAAATACAAAATTATATTCCTAATCTTTCCGTAGCTACATTGTATAACATGAGTATACATATGCATTTTCATCGATCTAAATGTTCATTATTCCAGTGTTCGGGTCAACATTTTTGTCGGTAAACTATCATGTAGTTTCTAGGTGACATGCTTGTTGTAGAATGTAATTCTCATCACATCCATAGCATGTTATGACATAAATTAAGTTTTCAGATGTGCAAGTCAAATATTTTTGTTTCAAAATTTTGTAGTTTTATGAAACAGAACTCTGAACCTTCATAAGAATTAATACAAATTCAATAACTTCTTTAACTGTCGGGTTTGATGCAACAGTGGTGAGCAATTGGGCATTTTTACCTGTTTTTTCTCAGTGACTTTTAACTGTTTTTTGTTTTTGATTATTTTTTGGTTTTTCTAAAATTTTGCTCGTTCTTGGATCACATTCAATAGTGGAAATTTTGAATTATATTAAAAGCCTTGTGTGATGTGCTGAAATGTATGGTAAACTGCTTGCTTCTATTTTGGTTCTTCTAGTTCTTGAATTACTGATGTCAATTTTCTCTGGATGATAAAGTCTTTCTTTCAAAATATCTATTTCTTCGATTAGCAACTTCTTTCTAGTGGTTGAATTTGATATCATAGTATGTATTTTTATTTTTATTTTTTTTTTTAGCTAAATTGAAAATAATATTGATTCTCGTGTCAGATGGCATGAATTAAAAAGTATACATTACCCTCAAGTCTGTCAGTTTATATGTTTCGGATTTCATTCTATTCGGGTTTTTATGACCAATATATATATCCAAAAGGGGAATTTATCGTTATCGTACTCCATAGTATACTAGATGTTATTGCTCGTACCATTTATAAATTTAGAAAATCTATCCAAACCTTCTTCTCATAGAATAAACAATAATCCAGATATCGTTTGGGGGTTTACTTTCAAGTAACAGCAAAAAAAAAAAAAAAAAAAAAAAAAAGACTGCAAATTTTGTTTAGATTTTCCATTTCTTTTTATCTTAAAATATATTCTTAGTAAATTTTCATAAGTCGGAATTACCAACTTTTCAGTTCTTGTTCTAAAACTTTTCACTGTATATCGCTTGGTCAAAATTGCAAAATAGGTCGTTTCGTAAAATAAATCGAACTTCTTTAATAATAAATTGTCTTTCTTTATGAACGGTAATTCCTGAAGATACATATTAAGCTAAAGCTTATTGCTTGATTTCTGTAATCATTTGTATACAGGTTAACAATACCCAATAAACCCATTACGATTTCTTCATTTGCTGTACGTAGAATAAGCTTTAACATATACATGTCGTCCTATATGTAGCTATGCATAGGTTTCAATCATGTATAATTAAAAATTAGTCGGTGCATTTACAAGGAATTTAGGATAGTGTCCTAAATCACTACTATCAGTCGGGACATTATAGTACACTTTAACTGAATGCGGACAGCCAGGTATTTCACTTGTAAAGCTAAGTTTTAAAGCATAGTCAATTACGTAAATTAGTTTTAAATGTAAATATCACTATTTAGGAAATTATATTTGCCCCTCAGTTTATAAATATTTTGGCGTACAAAGCATTACCTCAGTTGTGACAGAAAATGCTTTTAAGAAAGCTAATTCTAATCAATGAATTGTGGTATTATTTAACGGAAAAGTTAACAACCGGCTTTTAAGCTTGCCTGTTATCATAATCATATCTATTAGAAGTGAAACCGGTATGGGATAATGTATTTTGGTATGACTTGATTAATTACAATACAAAATGAATTGAACACGCTCTTCTTTGTATTATTTTCTCCCTGCCTCTGTGTATATATATACATACATATATATGTATATATATATATGTATATATATGTGTATATATATATATGTATATATCTATCTAACTATATCTATGTGTATATATATAT
>NC_068981.1:42518981-42521039 GCF_001194135.2 Octopus bimaculoides
TAAATATACATAGACACGCACACACACACACACACACACACACATATATATGTCATCAGTGGATCGTCTATCCGAAAGAAAGCACACTTAAAAATAGAGCAGTAATGTATTTATTTACAAACAGTTAAATACATGTCCGGTCATCGAGTAACCAATGGTTTTGTATCGTTAAAGTGCTAGGCCTTATAGACGGCTCATCACACTCAATGGCCGATGCAAAACCCTCTTCAAATTGGATGTAGAAAACTGTTATGGTCAGTTAATATGTAAACAAAGGCTAAAACACCGTTTGATACTTGGCCGAATTATCTCCCTTAGACCAGTTTAGATGGCAAACTTTATGGACTTAAGTGGCGAAAGGAGCAAAAGAGGAATCTTTGCTCCTAGGCTGTTTCTAGCCTCTGGATACCTTTTCGGCTCTAATCGGTGAGTGGAGAATTGGCGAGTGGGGAATCCCATGCCTGTAGCAGGTAGCGCTTTAAATGGAAGCTTGGGCTATAAATGTCACTTCCAGCCTGTAATTTAGTATTCTTTCTTGCTCTGCTATGCAGAGCTTGCATCATCGCTCCTGTTAATGTACGGCCCCGGCAGCTCTATAATCCTCCATTTAGCTTTGTATGGCATTCCATTATCCTTAAGCCGCCATACATGGCTTGTCAGGTGCATGACGTACCGTCTTTCCGCAATCTTGAAAGAGGACATGTGGTTGTACAGACGCCGCTTAAAGGCAGTTCCGGCTAACACAATATATCTTCGAACCTGATAGCAGGCTGTGTTCACATTCTTGGTGTATCTTCCGTTGGCCCTGGGCATGGGGTTGATGTTGCTGCCGCTGCTGTCACTGGGACAGTAATATTTATAGCCAATGCCTCCATTTCAAGCGTTACCTGCTACAAGTATGTGATTCCTTATTCGCTGATTCTCCACTCACTTATTAGAGCCGAAAAGTCCCCGCAGAATGGAAACAGCCTGGGACCGGAGAGTCTACTTTCGCCCCTTTCGGCACTTAAGTCTATAACATTTAACATTTTACATAATGTCTTACGTTTAAGATGATTCCCATGCTTTCCCTGATGAGAAGGTTACAACTTTAATATCAAAGATCCCTATGGATCACACAGGTTGTAATCCTTTGAAACATATGAGGGAATAAAGTATGCAATTATAACATGCGTTTTCTCCAATCCTTAAATTCTTAAATATACTCAAATACCCAAAATTTCAAGGAGTTCCTGCCTTAAAAACAGGAACTAAACCACAGTTATTTTGTGTTCTTTGCTACATTGGTTTCTATTAACCCATTTATTCTATCAGAACAATTTTTATTCATTAAGATATACATACATATATATATATATATATATATATATATATATGTATGTATGTATAATAATATATATGTATGTATAATATGTATGTATAATAATATATATAATAATGTCTAACACTAAAGTTTGTAGTTAATTAATATTATAATCGATATTATTGTTACATTGACGGAAAGGAATATTTAAAAACTATATCTTATTCATAAGTATGAATATTTGAAATTGATAGTACTAAACCAATAAAAGATTTTAATATGAATTATTTATCCGGTATTATAAAATTGTCAAATTCCAATGAAAAAAGCCAAAATTTTGAAAAGACATTAAACATGTGACACAGTAAATACAATGATAATTCTGTTGACATCAGCAATACTAATTTCAATAACAGCTATATTTTTTATTGTAAGATAGTATGTCAGATATGATGATAGGAGAGAGACTGGAATGAGTGGTTTTGTTACATGTAGAGATTATGGAAAGATGAATATTGGCACTGCTTAAGGATAACTGGAACATATCTGATATAGTAATAGATGATATTTAGGAAAAAAAAAGGAAAAATGCTGGTATTTGCGAAAATGGCATTTGTTAAGTCTTTTGATAATTATCTTTCTTATTCCAAGCATTAATCTCTCTCTCTCTGTCTGTGCCTATCTTTCTCTCTCTGTCTGTGCCTATCTTTCTCTCTCTGTCTGTGCCTATCTTTCTCTCTCTGTCTGTGCCTATC
>NC_068981.1:42521049-42528549 GCF_001194135.2 Octopus bimaculoides
TCTGTGCCTATCTTTCTCTCTCTGTCTGTGCCTATCTTTCTCTCTCTGTCTGTGCCTATCTTTCTCTCTCTGTCTGTGCCTATCTTTCTCTCTCTTTCTAGAGACCAACTAATTTTATGACATTTTAACAACTGATTCTATTTCTTCACCCCTCACCACATTCTTTACATACTAAGATACTTTAAAGTTTACTGAAAAATAATTTGGTAGACAAATTCTGTTAAACACCTTGCCTCACCTTGCCTCCTGCACTAAGACAAATTACAGATTACCACAATTCCATTGCGCTTAATTGAATGAATCACTAGTTTTGTCAGTAGTATAACCTAAATATACGAACATATACATGTAGATGTATGTTTAAAACTGATTCTAAACTGATTTTAAGCATGCATGTTTAACATGCTTGTTTGTATATTTGTGTGTGTGTGTGTGTGTGTGTGTATGTGTGCTCGTGCGCGCAGCAAAATCAATGAAGAATACAGTGAAATTGTCATCAGGAATATAAAAGAAAGTTCTCTCTGAAAAGATGCATTATTTACCCCTCACGACAAGTTCAGTATACTTTTTTTACGAAATAATATGTCTTACCCAGATAGGCCAACACTCGTTCCATTTTGATTCTCTCTTATCGAATATACAAATCCAAACATATAGATATAATATATACACACGCTCATACACACACACATATATATCTATGTAAATATGTATATGTTTATGATGTTTATGAATGTAAGTGTATAGGATCATATATGCATGCATACATACATACACACGCATGCATACATAGATTTATATGTATGTATGTATGTATGTATGTATGTATGTATAAGGAAAGGATATACAATAAAACGACCGACGAGTATCCTCAAGAACGAGCAAAAAGCGTAGAACATAACTGGAGTTGAGAAAAATCTGTTTTCCTATTATTTACGATCTGCGGTAAATACTTTTCATATTTTACCGGACGTAAATAATTTAGAAAATGTTTTTTTCTCATAAGAAAAAATATTTTTGTATGCTTACCACTAAAGTAAGATGCATTTAAAAAAGAAATCTTATGTTCGCTTCTTTGATCGCCATAACAACTTTTTTTTTATATATTCACGGGAATGAATCGATAAGTTAGAATCCGTTGCGAATGTTTTTCACATTTTATCTCTAAAATGTAACTAAATTGTGTTTTTTCATCCTCATATTGAACATAAATTACATTATTGTGTTTTTTTCTCAATTTTCCTAACGTTATTTTTTTTATATTTACAGTTATCTCGCGTAGTCTTAAAAATATTGGCGGAGTTTGTAACATTGAAATTGATTCAAAATCCCCCGAATATATATTGTTTCTTATAATCCAAGACGCAAACATGACATATTCCTGTCGTCCTACCCCCTCCTTTAGCAAAAAGGAAAATGTTTCCCACAGCCACTCTCAAACGAATGATTGATTGTCGAATTCAAGCTGCTAAATGTGAGGAATATATTTATTATAAGAAAAATAAGAGTGGAAGCTTAGTAGTTTCCTAAGAAAGGTAATTTATTTCTCTTTCGCTTCTCCCTCTTTCTTCTATTAATTAATTCATTTAGCATGATCAGAAAATATTACGCTTTAACGAAGAGCTCTGTCTTAAACTTCAGACTTTTCTTCTTACTTTCGATGAACCAATTTATTCTACTTTTGAACTATTTCCTTTTGTAGTAGTCTTGCCGACTACAGCAACGAAGACGAAGAATCAGCCGAAAGCAATGAAAATGCGAGACCAATATTTGTTTGTTGAAGTGCCTACATACACATACTCGCACAAAACATACATACGCATGTGCTTCTGCACAATATTTGCATGCGTGTGCACACACAAAAATGTTTTTAGAGTAAATCTACCCTAAAGCATACTATCACTTAAAAATATACTTGATATTATGTTTCAAACGGTGGGTATTGAATATATTTCGCTGTTTGACATTGTTCAACATTTAATGAAAAATATTTATTATATCGGAGGAGTTTGTAATGGCAAAACACGGGTGCCACAAAGACTCTTTCTTTCTTTCTTTCTTTCTTTCTTTCTTTCTTTCTTTCCATTTTCGCTGTTGATGTTGTTATCGTTGCTCTATATTGGATATGCTTCGCGTCGTCTCGTAGAAGATTTGTTGTTTTTGTTGTAGATACCATTTGGTTTTAAATTTCTTTGAACGTTACGTGAAGAGTGAAACAATAAGTGTGAGCTTTAAGGGGTACCTTTCTTATAACAAAGAATGTGTCACCACATCATGCATTTTAGTGTTTAGGAAGAGAAATGATACCCCCGATCAAGATACTGAAGAGCGACAATTACTCGTACTTTGATTGAAACATCCCCATCTTAACTACAAGCGGCAGAAAAATAGACGTATACGAGAATATACGAGAACAATATACGAAAACAACAAGAAATCTAACAGCAACAACAATTATACCAATAACTATAACAACACAGCACCAATAAGAACAAACCAGCAAAAAGACAACAGTATAGCAATAGCAACAACAAGAACGAGACTATCAATAAAATCAGCTGCAACAACAACGATGCCAATAAAGTAAGTTATGTTTCAATCCCGCAGGTGAACAATTTATTGTTGCATCTTGATGAAGTCAACAAAATACTTTTCTCTCTCATTAAACAAAGAGGTACGCCTTATACAAGCAGCACCACTTGTGAAAGTGAACGGGGGGAGAACCTAAGTTGCAACCCTAATTGTCGTTTTTGGAAGCGACTGTCCCTAAAACAAGATGTATCACTGTATATCGGCGAAAATCTGATGCATGAAGTAGGAACACACATCCAAAAGAAAAGAGCACTCAAACATATATGGACAAACATAGAACATATTACTAAGGCTAGGCAATTCAGGAGTATGGAGGTACTTCAAAATCGAAATCTTCGCGCTGAGGCACTCTGCAGTTCCTATACATGACAGAAAACTATTCCTTACACAAAGTATTTTGAAAGAAGGACTTGTCGCGTTAAAATAGATTGAGTTCCACCAAGATTAGACAAACAGTGAATATTGTTCCATGTTTTCTTGGAGGGCATAGATACTCCCCTCGACGTAAAAACGAAGTGAGAAAAAAGCTTTGCTTTGGGTCTATAGTGGAGATCCTTCTGTATGTGAAGCTGTAGTGCAACCGTTTGTTGCTGTCGAGGGTAGAAAGAAAAGATTCCACTTTTATGGCACTTAAAGTCACTTAAGTGCTTTATGTTCCCAATAAACAGGAAAGAGGGACATCTACTATTGCTGGAGCATAGGTCCATCAACAATTATAGGATTGGAGTATGACAAAATTGGCCAGCCATTGCTTCAAGAAGCTGGTGTTCTTCCGCGAGATACTCAAAAAGACAGGTAAGGCAAGATTCGGAAGATATCTGAATCAAATTTTTGTCCATAGTGAAAGCAAACCTTTCAGTATAATCTGCTTAAGCTTTAACATCTAGAACGGCGTTGGAATAGGCTGAGAGTTTACTGATGTACTTGTTAATCGCAGTATATAGGGCTGCATAACACAATAACGAATATCAGTGGAAATGAAAGCTACACAGAGCATTGGCTCGTTGTCGCTCTTGTAATGCAAATGTGAGCAGAATTAGCATACAAGGAATGAGGAACGACATATGGTAGGGAGGAGTTCTGCTGTTTGATTCGGACCATACAATCATTCTAGAAGCATCATTCGTCGTGAGTGCTGAGACAAAGTGATGAGATTGATGGTCAGGAAAAATAAAGCCCAATTGTTATAGTTGTGTTTGCAAGGGATTGTTGCTATGCAGAGAAAGAGAAACCGAGAGAAGATGACGAAGGTTGGCAGTAGCACCACGTCCAGTCTTCAAAAATTCATTGATAGCTGACGTAGCGGTAGCTGTCTCAGTATCATCACCGTGAGTCGCATCGACGATTGTAGCTCCAAAGGTGGCCGGAAATGCCACCTTAACATCGGTTTCGGAAGTGAACAATAAAGGAACCTAGAAAATTAGAACAAAGTATATTGTACAGTATTTGCTGCATTTGAGTTGCACAGGCCCCCACTTGTCTCTCTTCTCGTGAATAATGAGAGCAATTGATAGGTCGTTTAAGCATCTGTAATGAATGACAATACTATTTACAAAACGAGATGTAAAATGTTAAATCTATAACGTTCATGGAAAAGTTGAACAGAATTTGATAGAAACTGGCCTTCAAGCTAACTTTTGCTGGCATATTTGGAGTTTCAGATCAATACAACGACTAGCTTCTACTAATAAACCAGAATCTACTCGTTCTGCTTTACTAGAGCGAACACGAACCTACACAGCAACAACAATAGCCATAACCCAAACCTGTAAAAGCTGATGTCTTCCATATCAGCGTTTTTATATACTTTAAAGATATATTGCAATATACCGATAAAATATATATGTATATGCACGCGAGCACACACAAAATACATACATACATACATACATACACACATACATACATACATATACATACATACACACACATGTATGGATGGATATATAAATAGGCAGATATATAGATATAAAATACTCTATTGACAGTGGTATTGGTATCACTGCATTATTATAAACAACCTCACTGAAATCAGTATTTTGTTCATAACAATTGCTTTTTTGCGAAGACCAAAAGTGTCACCGATTTAAATTACAGCATCACAGTATTTAGAAATTGTGAAATTGATATAGGTTTGTGTTGAAATTGTAATACTTGTCAAAATGTTTATTTTTATAAACTCGTTGGAGACATCAGAAGAAATTTTATTGAGTGGGTATTGTTACAAACTTACACAGTTTCAATACAAATGTCTAGTTTTTGTGCCAAGAATAATGAAAGCACATGTATTATATGTATATAAATAGATGTGTTGCCAAAATGTCTGGTGGAAAGCCAAACCAACAACAGGAAACTATACAAAGCTAGATTGACCAACAGAAACGATAGATTTTTCATTGAAGTTTGTATCATGTAAATTTCGACTGGTGGTTGGAAAGTTATTTCTCCCGGAGCTACGTTTAAGAATTGTAACAAACAAAGTGACTATTTGGGTCGACGAGGTTATTGTTCTAAAACAACAGTGCTTTGCTATATCGTGTAAATTTAGAATTCTAATTGAAATTTGATTTAGCCGCTAGGATTGACAACGCTGGAATTTTCGAACAGCAGAGCGACTATAGAACATAACGGAAGCAACCTATTAAACGAAAAGACTCATAATTGCTCTCACTAAATTAAAAGAACTTACAGGGTTGAATTTACTGATAGAATCCCATAAATCAAATATATGATAAAGTTATACACATTAGAGTTTTAAATTTTCGATTAGTTTTCGTGGTTTTCTAAATAATGGAACTATAACTGTCTTTCAGTACTTTCTTTTATCTGAGATTATCTAACAATTACGTTATGTTATGGGCAATATTTTAGTACGAAGTATTTGATTCTTTAACACTAAATCGATAAACATAAAACAAGTAAAATCTACCAACA
This sequence comes from Octopus bimaculoides, assembly GCF_001194135.2. Taxonomy (NCBI): domain Eukaryota; kingdom Metazoa; phylum Mollusca; class Cephalopoda; order Octopoda; family Octopodidae; genus Octopus; species Octopus bimaculoides. Next base: position 42,526,576 of record NC_068981.1, read on the forward strand.
TTACCTGAGTCTAACAGCATTGAATGGGCGAGTGTCAGATTCATATCTAAATAATATGCTACACTATATACTATGCATTTTATCAATAGTGAGAGAGCTAACATGCTAGGTAAAATAGTCGTTAATTTCATACTCAAACTTTTAGGCATTCGTTCAGTTGTTTTTCTTGCGTAAGAAAATATAGATAAAAGCTATCAAATCTAACAAATCTGCTTTTAATTAGTTGTATTTCAACAAGAAGTTGACTGGTTCTGGTATACAGAGTAACTTCACATCAGTTGTTCACTTGTTAGCTTATTTATGATCTTGCGTCAGTTCAACTAGTACAAAGATACCGAATAGTTTTTTTATACTAGCACAAGGTTTTAGATCTATAAAAAATCGGACGAGTGATACTGGGACACTTATAACCTAGGTCGCATAGAGACACTTATAACCTTGTCACATGCAATAATAAATAACGAACAGCCTAAACGAGTGTCCAATACTAACTGATCAAATTATGAGCCCTAGTTATTGCCACCATGCGTTTTATTTTAACTACAAGGCACCTATTTTAGATAGTGATAAAAGGGGCATGCTTGTCGTTTTCGATCTAATGAGGGAATCTCTTTTTGGTTGCACAATATGCTTGAAGTAGCAACCAAATCTTTCTGACATTTCAGTCTAGTGTTTATAACTATGTAGCTGATGTTGGATAATGTAAACCAGAGGTGACTCGGAAATTAAACATCAGTATATATGTTATTTTATTCCGGTGTTCACTAATATGACGTTATATCCAGTTAATATACGACATCAGTCACCATCTCGCTCCTACATACTTAGCTACAAAATTTCTTTAGATGTTTTCACCAGTTTTGCTTTTCTTTGTCAAAAACACTTTTTTCCATATTCCTCCAGCTACATACTTGCAATATTCTCATAAGCCTATATCTTAGTACCGGCCTTTAACTGACACCATACTATATTATGCTAATTATCTAACCACCCCACCTCAAAATACATTTGATACATCCTGTTAAACCAGATATAATGTTTACAAAGCTGTCACGGTATTCTTTGGCTATTACAAATACTCCGCCAATTTTGAGAGAAATTAAGAAATAACATTTCCACGTCAAAGAACGAACACCCGTAATTACATTGGCTAATTTGTTATTACTCTTCTTTTTATTGTATTACAGTTCCTTGTTCCGAAGGTAATGAGTAAACTTTGCTTTAAGTAAAGCGAGTGAAGAACATTGATGTAGAATGTTGCATTATTCATGAGAGGCTGTAATATTTTGGGAAACTAAAGTGCTGACCAATATTACCGGGACTTAATCATCAAGCATAACAAAGAACGGTTTCTTTATCTACATCATAATAGTAGGCTACTAACAGCTATCAATATTCTGTGGTCGACAGCTATTCAACTTGTCAGTAAACTGTAGTCATTTATTAGGTAGTTCATTTCCGAGTAGAACAATAGTTGTGAGCATATTTTCAAACATTGATTTGACGTTCAAAAGCATTGATTTGTTCTGTTTATACTTGTTCAAGTTAGTAAGAAGTGTTATATTACTATCCAGAGGGGAAATGATTCGGTGTCAAACAATACAATATGAAGAACAATATCGCATATCAAAATCTTAATATAAACTTACCTAAATTAAATGACTGTAATCTCTAAACACTAATCGTCTAAAGTGAAACCGCTTATACATAACGTTACCCAAGAATTATATTAACAATGAACATCTTATTACATTCTACAAGAGTGAAATATTCACCATAAGGATTTACCGTTCTTATAGCTATAAGAATCTTGGATGTCAATGAATTTCAGTAACTTGCCTACTGAGGCTGAAGTAGTTCAGTGTTAGTTGGATTAGATGGAACACACCTATCATTCCAACCGTGAGCATAATATTTTTCTTTCATGCTGACATAGTTCTGCAACCACACTTTCCAATGTGACTTGTTTTGAGG
>NC_068981.1:42529776-42542418 GCF_001194135.2 Octopus bimaculoides
CACACACACACACACACACACACACACACACACACATATATATATATATATATATATATATATATATATATACACATAGACATGACAAGTAAATAGAAACCCCCCATAAAGCATCGTTTTATATTTATTCTCACTTGTAAAAGTTTATACTTTTTATTAATTCACATTTTTATGTTTCAGGTTCTATATGTGATTGTTTAATAATACCATGTACAAAAGAATCCATGGAACTGTCTGAATTTCAAAGAGGCCGTATCGTGCGTCATTCAGAAGGTGGACATAGTCAGCGTAAAATCGCAGAAAACTTTGGGATCCCGCTTTCTACAGTTAATAGTGATTGTGCAATTCCCCAGAGAGGGGAAGAAGTTCATACCGTTTCGTCCAGATCAACCAGAGCCCTCTGACAGGGCCATTCTCTTTGTTAAGAAAAATGTGGAGGATACTCCTCGTTGCGAGGCGTCTGACATAACAGAATACGTTGATTTCTGTCTCAGAACAGCTGTCAGGTATCTCCACAAACTTAGTTTCTATGGCAGAGCAGCAAGAAGGAAGCCACTTCTTCGACCAGCCAACATTAAGTGAAGAAAAGATTGGGCCAGTGAGATGGTGGAGAGGCCACTAGCCATTTAGGGCTCTGTCATATTCTCTGATGAGTGCAGATCTGCTGTATTTCTTGACAATGGTCGAGTGTAGATCTGGAGACTCTGTGATCAGGAATTTGATGGGAAAAGATTGCAGCCAACAATGAAACACGGCAGCTATTCAGTGATGGTCTGGGGAGCAATTTGGAGCAATGGTTGATCAGAGCTAGTGGAGTGTGAGGGAAATATAAACTCAGATATATATATGTGTCCATATTGCAGAAAGGACTCCTTCCAATCATCTCCAGTGGTGAAATGATAAAAGAAGACTCTTTATTTATGGAAAATGGAGCTCCTTGTCACACGGCTAAAATGCCCCAAGATTTGTTGGATGAATATGACATTAAAAAGCTTCCATGACCAATCCAGTCACCAGATATGAACTCCATTGAGACATAATGGACTGGACATTTCATAAAAAGAACAAGATAGTATCTTCAAAGCCAGATCTTTTGAGATTACTGCATGAAACTTGGCAAGAAATTCTGCAAGACTACAAGATAGTATTTTTCATCTTATCAGTAACATGCCAAATAGGGTCCTTGCATCGAAAAATGCAAAGGGCATGTCTACTAAATATTAAATATTCACATTATAACAGTTAATAAATAATTTGGATGTATAATTTCACATTTGAATAAATTTTAATGATTATAAGGGCGTCTATTTACTTCTGTCATGTATGTGTGTGTGTGTGTGTGTGTGTGTGTGTGCGCGCGTGTGTGCGTGTTTGCGCGCGCGTGCGTGTATATTACGCGCACACATACACACATATATTCTACCAGTTTAATCATTTTGTTATAGCAATCTTTATGGTAGACTTTATCTTACATTATTTCGGGACCGATAAAATCAGCCTTGTTCCTATGTAATAACTCATAATTATTTCGTATTAAAGTATTTTTCAGCACAGTGTCAAGATATTTATTTATAATAAATATAATTCATCAATTCTATGTGAAATTTTAACTTATGATAATCAGATAAAAAAGATATAAAAAGGAGAAGTAAAGCAAGGTAGATAGAGAAAAATGGTGGTGAGAAACATGAATGATCATAAAACCATTGTTCTTTAACGTAGGCACAAGAGAACTAACTAGATTATAATCCAATCAATCCCAGTATTTATCTGTTACTTATTGCTCGAAATTAGAGCTTCGAAAATTAAAAAAAAATCGTAATTTTGCGTTTCACAATGCATACAATTTTACTTGGTGTTGAATAGAAATCGGAAAAATAATTGTGACTAATTTCTTTTGTGCATTGATAATTTTGGTTGTATCACGAAAGATTCAGCTGTTGTTTAACAAAGCGAGAATGTTCAGTAGGGAAAAGACCTAAAACTAATTCAAGCTGTTTATTGTACATATATATGTATATATATATATATTGTACATATATATGTATATATGAGTTTGCGTTTGTATATGTTTCTCATTTAGAAACGGAAAAGTTGAAATGCCTTAGGCATTTGAAAGTCAAATCTGTTGTGAACTAGCTATATTAACCACAACAAAACGAAAACAAAAGATTGACTGCCTAGATTAAGAAAAATTAACATAAATAGATAATATTGATTTTAAATTTTGGTACAAGGCCAGCAAGTTCGGAGGAGAGGTTAAGTCGATTACGCCGACCCCAGTGCTCAACTGGTAATTATTTCATCGACCACGAAAGGAAAAGACGGCTGCGGAGGAAATTGAACTCGAAGCGTAAAGACGGAAGAAATGCCGCTAAGCATTTTGCCTGGTGTGGCAACGATTTTGCCAGCTCACCGCCTTACTCTAGCAATTAATATTAGCTACTTAAAGGGTGGTGAGCTGGCAGAATTGTTACCAATCTGGGCAAAATGCTTAGCGGCATTTCGTTCGTCTTTAGGCTTTGAGTTCAAATTCCGCTGAGGTCGACTTTCCCTTTCGTCGTTTCGGAGTCGATAAAATAAGAACCAGTTGAGTACTGGGGTCGAGATAATCAACTAACCCTTTCCCTCTAAGTTGCTGGCCTGTGCCTACATTTGAAGCTAATATTAATTACTAAAGTCTGGTATCTATCTATCTATCTATCTATCTAGCTAGCTAGCTAGATATCCCCCAAGGTATTTCTCTGTCCACTTGTAAATATATTAAACTGATGATAAATTAAATGACAACTACGTACTTGTTTGCAGATTACAATAAATCCTATATTTATAAATAGCTAAATATTACGTAATTCTAAGATTTTGTCAGCGTGATATAGATTGTCAGGTAATAAAGAGAAATTTTTTAGATCCCATCTTTATATGTTAAGCCAGTATAATTTATTAAAATTATCACAGTAGTATTGTTTCAGTGTTTTAAACGGTTTTGTAATGAATAACGTGTACACTTACAACCCGTTACGATATAATTTTATATAATAGAAATATTGAGCTTTTTTCTATCTATCTTTATTAATATTCATTACAATATTTATTCAATAGAATTTGGGAGTATAATATCGAAGTGGAGGTCACTCTAACGTTGTTATTGCAACGTTATGTTATCTTTTATAGCATTTTTGGATCATTTGAGTATTTTATTGCTGAAATCTGTGTATGACTTCGAAGCAATTAGAAGAGCACGTTTGGAAATGTGGAACTTCACTCAGTTTATTTTCTCGATGTTTTTGCGAGATGATTTATTATGAAAAATTCTTCAGTTACGCACAGATTACGGAAAGAGTCTAAGTGTGTAAAAGGATTGATGAGTCTACAAGAATGCATCATTTAATACTGCAAGCTAATTCATTAGTTTTGATATAGGTTACGACGCTAGTGCCGAATCGTCTCCGTAAACTTCTGAAAATATAAATATATAGGTGTTATCTGAATTTAAATGGACTTGCAGTCAATACGATGTAATCTATGCTGTTCTGATTTAAAGTTTCATTTGACTGTGGATAAGTAGATCAACGATTTTGACAATTGTATTCTGTAGTTTATGCATGACTGGAACAAGTTTCATGATAATCTTTTTGACCGAAAAATATAAGGCTGAAAGGATAGTGAACTTATATTTTACGATCAAAGGAGACATAACTGCAATCCTCCTCTTTTGCTTCTTTCTGTTTTCTTTTTCGTTTTCCGGTTTTCACCCTTCCTCCTTTTATATCTATTTATTTCTCGTTTTTCTCGTTTTTACCTCTCATCCTATCAACATTTTCTAACTGGTTATGCCATGTGGGAATTGCCTGAAGATTGCGATAAGGCACCAGATGTGCTAAAAAATGCAATCTGAGATGCTTTCGTCGCATGAAAATAATAGTAGCCCATAAAAACATATTGTGTTTATAAAATAATATTTATCTCTACCAGATGGAGTACTTTTTTGTTGATCTTACCATCACAGAACAGTAAACTACATACACACACTCGCTCTCTCTCGCTCTCTCTCGCTCTCTCTCGCTCTCTCTCGCTCTCTCTCGCTCTCTCTCTCTCGCTCTCTCTCACTCTCTCTCTCGCTGTCTCTCACTTTCTCTCTCTCTCATACACACAAAATCCAACGTTGTTATTTAAATATGTCTGACTGATACCGTGAACTATAATATTTGGGATACCTCATGTAAATATGAATAGTTTTTTATGGTTCTCATTATAAGTTGACAATAAAAGTCTAATATATGCAGCAGATTCAATTCAATATGTTGATAACAAAAGCACATATGTTGACATTAAAAAATCCCAGAAAAAAAAATCTATTAGCACATTACCGTCGAAATCTTACATGTAAAATATACATTGGTGTCGACAGAACTCGAAACTGAGTGACGAAGTCACTACACCAAGAAAATAATGGTAAAATAAATATTCTTAACAGTGCTATATTAAGAAACCGCAATTACATCTGGTACTTAACTGAGACTTAATTTATTGACTTAGAAAGGCAAAATTGTATTCAATGTAACAGTGAACTGAGAACTTAATAAACGCTTCAAAATGCACGGCATTGTGTTCAGAGAGATATAGATACTATCAAGTAGCTGATGTTCTAAATATTATCATAATGATGTTAATATGGGTGGATATGTATATACGGGATAAAGAAAATCCTACCTTTTGTAAGTCTTCCCGAGCTAAGCCAAATTTCACACCGCTCTTAACGGTAACAACTTCGCTAGAATAATGAGACAACTCTCATTTCTTCCGTCTGTTACCTCAACCACCACATGAAATAGAGTGGTTAACGCAGAGTGAGAGAGAGAGGGAGAGAATGACATTGAAAGAGAGAGACAGGGAGAAAGAGAGAGAGAGAGAGAGAGAGAGAGAGAGAAAGAGAGAGAGAGAGGAAGGGAGAGAAAGAGAGAGAGAAAGTCGTTTACTGGCACACAATTTTGTCCAGCAAACATCTAACATGTCCATTCAATCTGCTGAAAAGAAGAGATAATTTCTCACAAGTCACAATGTACTGTCTTAAAGGTTATACTTAACAGCAATTGTAGAAGCGCGCGGCTTAATGGTTAGGGTATTGGCCTCGTGATCATAAGATTGTGGTTTCAATTTCTGGACTGGGTGACAAAAATGCGTAATCCTGCAACGGACTAGTGTCCCATCCAGGTGGAAACCGGGAAACTGGAAACCGGCCCTTATGAATTGATATGACTCGAGAAGGAAAATTTACCTTTTTTTTAAACTTTACCTTACAGCATTGATTTCGCTGAAGTCATGAACAACACTCTTCTTCCTATGCCTTTATCTTATCGGATTTTTAATGATGAACGCCAAAGTTGATCTCAACGGGATTTATGCAGAGAATGCAAATAGACGCAATATTCACCGCAATCTATTGTTTACGATGCCCTGCAATTTCTGTTGGCTCTCTCCCTCAAAATTAGAACATATTACTAATGAATAATGACTATATTGCACACACTCAATATATTTGATGAGGATAAATAACATAAAACGCTCTTACTTTTATAGATGAAAGGAAATTAGTATTTGTGATGGTTATGTCTTTCTAAATAGCATTGTGAAAAAAAAAAGGTGAAGAGAAAGAGAAATGACTTTAATACGCTGATGAAAATCAAGCCACAGCCTCATTTCACTGAATGCACGTACCTTTGTTAACTAAAGTCGCTAACTAAAGAGAAGTATAAAAATTAAAAGTGCCTGCTCAAAATTAAATTCTACCAAATTGCTAATTTATTGAACAATTATGAGAGAAAATTATCAGTGAAACGACGCCATCTTTCCTTTGCCAAATATAACGTACAGAATTTCCGGTTGTTTAACGAGCTTTATAATAGCAGTTTTCTTTTCTACCTATACTTACAATTATAAACTTCAGATTAGCTTTCAGCAATGATTATGACTGAACAAAGTTGGAAATATAAGTAATTTTAAATGCAGACTTTTGCATTGTTGATAGAAGAACATCCCCAGACTAACTAAGCAAACACTGAAGTCAACAAGATGTCTTCTTAACTACGTAAACATTGGTGTATTAACATGAGGTTATAATATGAACGAACACAGACATGGACAGAGACATTAGCTACACAGATATTACAAGTTCATATAGTATCCATACATACACGCACGCAAAACATACACACACGCACACACGCACACACACGCACACGAACGCACACGCACACATATTCACATTCTCAATTGTGCTCACATACCGATGTTTGTTTACGTGTTGATGTGTGTGCTGTTGTTTATATTAAGATGTGTATGCGCATACTTATGATTATAGGTTGCCCTTGGATATTTACGTTTGTACACAAGAGTGAGTATTTATATGAATGTCTACCTCTGTACACACACACACGAACACACACACATATACGAGGGTATATATGTGTATTTGGATTAAGTACACACAAACAAACACATATACTCACACATGTATATGCATTGGATACACTTGTATGTGAATGTATGTGCGCAACGAGTGCATGTGTTTAGGTTGTATATTTGTGTGATGTCTGCATCTGTTCATGTGTTGAATACTACGTGTACATACAATGTGTAAATAAGATTTTGCTGGAGGCCTTTTCATAAAACGGCACACATGATTAATAATGGTGTCTAATAAATATATAAGCGATCATATATTATACTAGAAGAATAATGAAATTTCGGATAAGTTTTTTTTTTAATAAATATTGAAAACACTTTTTATTGAAAATATAATAATATGGGTAGAACTATTTTATGTAATATATATTTTATAAACAATTGAACCTCAAAAACAATATAGTGTTTAATATTTTAAAACACAAATGAGTTTACGTTGGTAGTGTGTCGGACTAAGTGGCTTTTTGTGTTTATTCATACTCTAAATTGAAATCGACTTTACATTCTATTCCTTAGAGTGGGAAACGGATAAATAAAGTAGGAATCATATACTGAGTTGTTTCAATCCCCTCTTTTTTAAGTCTTGAGTGAGATGACGAGACCCCCTCCTTTGCGAGTTCACAAAAGCGCCATTGCATGTTCACTTGACATACTAAAACTAGCAGTTAAATTTTTGCTAATTCGCACCTTTCGTTATTTAAAATGTAATTACATGAACACCTAGCACAATGGTATAAAAATGAAGAGACGTTGATTGATGGATCGCTTTTTATTGTGATTATGATTGGCCATGTCTAACCTGCAACGAACCATTAGCAAGACCGATATTTGCTGAAACTAGGCCGACACAAAAGTCGAAATGACAGATAGCTCGAATTATTAATTGTCTTACAGCATTTATCTATGTCCCTTCATAACTAACTTCATAATATTTATCTTTCTAATTCACTGAAGCCTAAAAACGGAACTAACGATGATACACACTTACGTTTATGTCCGGTTCGTATGTATGTATGTATGCATATATGTATGTATGTATGTATGTATGTATGTATGTCCGTATGCATGTAAGTATGTATGTGCGTATGCATGTATGTATGTGCGTATGTATGTATGTATGTATGTATGTATGTATGTGCGTATGCATGTTTGCATGTGTGTGTATGTATGTGTGTATGTATATATGTATGCATGTATGTATGTGTGTATGTATGTATAAGTATATATACTGTATATGTATGTACGTATGAGCAGTTCGTGCTTGTGTGAGAGTGTGTGTTTGTGAGTGAGAGTGTGTGTGTGTGTCTGTGTGTGTGTGTATGAGTGTAACTGACTATAGGATCGAAACTTTTGTGTATTCCATTTACCAAAGTGTATTTGTTCGCTTGTGGATATATTTGTATGTGCGTATGTAACTGTATGAACACATAAGCGTAAACAAGAGTTAAGATAGAAAAGCACAATATTAAAATTTGAATTATAAAGAGCATAGAAAAAAAAAACACATATCTGAATATCATAGCTGAATATCATAGCTGAATATCATAGTTGATATGGAATAACAAAAGAATATTACTGGTTAACATTGCAAAGAGAAAATTTTTCACATTTGTCGAATGAAAGATTAGGATCGCTTATGCAATGCGGTATAGTATACATAAATAGATACAGTCCACCTACATACACACAAGTGTGTGTGTGTGTGTGTGTGTGTGTGTGTGTGTGTGTGTGTGTGTGTGTGTGTGTGTGTGTGTGTGGTTGGGCCCCTGTGTGTGAAAATATTGGCAAAAATTATACATATTAGGAAAACACCGCAGCTTTCAAAGTATTAACTTTCAGATTAGTATGAAATCCGAATAAAAATAAAATCCATGTATCATATAACAAATCAAAAGACCATTACTATGAGACTGAGCACAACAATGTTATAATTGATATATACCGGGGTGTTGAATATGTAGAGACACGTAGACAGTACGTTCTAAGTGATGATCGTCATATTAATATCTGTAGTATTTCTTCTGTCTTTACTTTCTGAGTTCAAATTCCGCCGAGGTTGACTTTACCTTTCATCCTTCGGGGTCGATTAAATAAGTACCAGTTAGGTACTGAGGTCGATGTAATCGATTTAATCCCTTTGTCTGTCCTTGTTTGTCCCCCCTTTGTTTAGCTTCCTGTTGGCAATAAAGAAATAAATATTAAAATCTAAAGTACTTCATCTGTCTTTACATTCTGAGTTCAAATTCCGCCAAGGTCGACTTTGCCTTTCATCCTTTCGGGGGCGATAAATTAAGTACCAGTTGCATACTACAGTCGATCTAATCGACTGGCCTCTTCCTCACCAAATTTCGGGCCTTGTGCCTTGAGTAGAAACGAATATTAGTAGAAACGAATATTAATATCTGTAGTATTTCGTTTGTATTTACGTTCTGAGTTCAGATCCCACCGAGGTCGACTTTGCCTTTCATCTTTCGAGGTCGATTGAATAAGTACCAGTTACGCACTGGGGTCGATGTAATCGACTTAATCCCTTTGTCTGTCCTTGGTTGTCCTCTCCATGTTTAGCCCCCTGTGGGCAATAAAGAAATAACTATTAATATCTGTAGTATTCCGTCTGGTCTTTACGCTGAGTTCAAATTCCGCCGAGGAAGACTTTGCCTTTCATCCTTTCGGGGTCGATAAATTAAATGCCAGTTGCATACTACAGTCGATCTTATTGACTGGCACCCTGCCCCCAAATTTTGGGCCTTGTGCTTAGAGTAGAAAAGAATATTATGTTGTTGTTGGCACTCTGTCGCTTACGACGTCGAGTGTTCCAGTTGATCCGATCAACGGAACAGCCTGCTTGTGAAATTAACGTGCAAGTGGCTGAGCACTCCACAGACACGTGTACCGTTAACGTAGTTCTCGGAGATATTCAGCGTGATACAGTGTGACAAGGCTGGCGCTTTGAAATACAGGCACAACAGAAACAGGAAGAAAGAGTAAGAGCAAGTTGTGGTGAATGAGTACAGCAGGGGTCGCCACCCCCCTTCCAGAGCCTCGTGGAGCTTTAGGTGTTTTCGCTCAATAAACACTCACAACACCCGGTATGGGAATCGAAACCGCGATCCTATGACCACGTGTCCGCTGCCCTAACCACTGGGCCATTGCCCCTCCACAGAAAAGAATATTAAGATCTGTAGTAACTCCAAATAACAGATAATGAATCCGGTCAATACCGGTTTACGTATATTCAGTAAGTACATCCTAGAGTATATTCCGCTTAGAAAAATTGCTACTCCTTATCCATTATGGAATAATACATAGCACGTCTGTGTTTAGAATAGTCTCGCGGTATTAACGAAAAAAAATTGTGAATTTTTCATAATGTGATATAAAACGCTTATTCTTCTATAACTTACCCTCATCTCTAGAAAGGCTAAAATTTCACCCACAACATAGTACCAATTAGTGAATCTGATATTTTAATCCCGCACCTAAGTGAATGTATTCTCTATTTTCATTCTTAGTTTTAAAAAATTAATATCACTATGGGTTTCCGCGACGGGGCCTAATTATATGAAATTATTGGAATTTATACTTTTTGGGTCCTCTTACACAAGTACAATTTTCTTAATATTTCACATAATCTGATCAAATTGATCTATATAGATTTAAAGGTTTTGTAGTGTCAGTTAAAAAGTAGGTTTAAGTAGGGCAATACTACTACCGCTAGTCTTTTGGATATTAACTGAAGTTTAGAAACTAATAAATTTTACGCTATCGAGAAAATATTACATATAAATATAAATTCGACACACCTTATTATTTTTCTAAATAATTTGCGTCCTAATTTTGATGACTGTATATCCTCATTGTCTTCAGATGATGCATTATTCAATAATGCATTATTCAATAATGCATTTATTATTAGAGCGAGTAACAGGGCAGCGAGCTGGGAAAATCGTTTGCACGCCGGGCTTAGCGGCATTTCATTCGTCTTTACGTTCTGAGTTCAAATTCTGCCGAGGTCGACTTTGCCTTTCATCCTTTCGCTTTCGATAAATTAAGTACCAATGAAACACTGGTGTCAATGTAATCGACTGGTCACTTCCCTCAAAATTGCAGGCCTTGTGCCTTCAGTAGAAAGGATTATTAAAACCAGTAATTTCGTCATATTGATTTCAGGAATAAAATTTAGTATATGATCCGTACCAAAAATTTCAGGCGCAGAAATAGACACGAAATATTAATCCAGTATATATAATCGAAATATACAAAACCATATTATCAGAGATTTCTGAAATTTAGATTCTTTCCATTTTCCATTAAACAATAGGTATAGAGTTACATATTAGAAATGCAGTTTAAGTAAGCTATTCCTGCTGTAAGAATTTAGCATGTTCTACCAAAATTATAATTTCACAAATTTATCAAAAATATTTACATGTGGATTAATAATGCATAATAGTTGTCTCTTTAATGTCAATTTCCCTTCGAAAGCTTTAATCGATTTTGTTAAAGATTTAAGCGAGAGTAATATTGCTCTTTGAACTTACAACAGCTTGACTGTTAAAGTGGTTAGGAACCGATTTCATGAATATAGATTTGCAAAAAGAAAACAAAAAAACGAAAAAAAAAACAAGAAATATGATACAAATTTTTTCAAGGACACATAGGTTATGAAAGGAATAGGTTTCTGCTGTGTTTAAAATTCTGTGGTTGATCCCAAGCTAAGTCAATCCTTATGTTTTCATTCGATTCTACCCTGTAAGCTTTATTTGAATGAGAAATTGATTTTATTTCAAACTGACAAAGGCGAGCAGGGATTGTATGCTCCACTATTGTGCACGAACCAGATAAAGTTAAAGGTATTCTTTCATTCTTTGTAGGATATTCGATTTCATCTGCGCTTTTGAGGCTTCTATGTTTCTGTGCTTATAAAGAAAAGCTTCTTACTAAGTTATAAACCCGCAACTTAAGTGAGGGGAAAGATTCGATCATTTCGATACAAGTAATTAAATGCTACTAAAAGTTTCTAACATAGTGTACTGAATGTTTAATTTGGCGGGATTTGAAGTAAGATCATAAAGGATTGTTAGCAAAACCGATCGCCAAAATATCGATTTCTCTGTTAATTCGGTAAATCCTAACTTGTACGAATGAATACTCTTAGGAGATCACGAATGTGCACGAGTGAGATAACATTTGAATTAATCGATCCAAGTATAATATGAGACTCATTTGCCAGACAACGATTAAAGGTATAGTAACACGAGCCCGATACAATATAATCTAGCTAATAATGCGCCATTGTGTATTCGGTCAAAGCGGTAGAAACAATCCTAAAACTTCATCTGTTTTTTTAAAAAACGCACAAGATATATTGTCTAACATGCCTTACAAATAATATGCACATCTATGTCAGAAATGAATGTTTTCATCATAGGTTTGTCCTATGAGAACTGACCAGGGACTAAGCAACAACATAAATTCAGATCAAGAACCTGAACGATTATGTCCTCCACTGTAAAGTTTCCAATATGTACAGATCATAGTATGCTAATTAAATATATATGCAATTCTTGAACACATCGTTAATGCTGTATCCTTGGGTCACTGGGTATTTTGGATTTTACTCCATTTACTCCCATCTAGGCGACTTGACCTAGGTCAACCAAACCTATGACTTCGTGCGGCATTTTACTGACACCCCGGATCCTCTATTTTCAGTCAAAGACATCCAACTAGGTCCTCAGCAGTTCCTCCTTTGTTTTGATGACTCGTTTTCCACTGATTCCTGTAAAGCTTAAAATTCCATAAGTCTCACTCGGGCACGAGCCGTAAACACTTGACTGCCCGCCACCAGTGGAAAACGTAGTTTACCCCACACATTCGCCCTCTTCATATCTTGCGTCTCGACCATCTTCTCCTCCCAGGAAACAAGCTAATTAATAGTAATTTCTAAAAACAAGTTCAATGATAGACATTTTAAGTACCTGGAGTATTGTAAACTTTACCTCAGCGTTTCAGTCAGCCATTTAAAGTCGACGTTGTTAATAAACACACTGCCTTGCCTGAATCTCAGGTGCTTTGCGTATACAAGTATAAGAACATATATTCAGAGTCTACACCTATCTAACTGCATTGAGCATTCTTGTGTTATTACATTAAAACTTATATATATATATATAT
>NC_068981.1:42542607-42546218 GCF_001194135.2 Octopus bimaculoides
TATATATATATATATATATATATGGAGAGAGAGTGAAGAGAGAGAAAGCGATAGGGACAGAGAGAGTGAGAGAGGGGAAGAAAAAGAGAGAAGGAGAGAGAGGGAAGAAAGCGAGAGAAGAAGAGAGAGAGAGACTGAGTAAGGAAGATAAAGAGTGAAAGAAATATTCTTACATAGATTCTTGCATCCATGTATTCAAAGAACACAGTCCTGAAATGGCTGTTTTGGACAGGAAATTAAAGTCATGTTCAGTTGCATAGGTCAGTTTCTAAACGGATGTTCATATTTCATTGAAAATTAGTGAGAAAAGAACATTTATGGTCAACTACATAAGAAACCTATGTGTTCTTTACCCAGGTTATGAATTTACATCTGTAACTAAATCATTGGTCCACTGAATTATGCTACAATGTTTTAAGTAATAAGTCTAAAAGAGCTGGAAGTTTTAGACAAAGAGCCTATTTAAATCAAACTATAAATTAAATCTACAAACTAAACGATGAGAATAAGCACAATGTTTTTAAATTCAGTATGTTACACTCTACCATTATTATCTAAAGTACGATTATGGAGCTGTGTTTATGAGTTGGAGACTAGCCTTTCCCTATTTGAAGATTTAACTGAACTGCGGCATTACAGTGAAAATATCTTAACCACATTCGTACACATATATTTTAGTATACGTATTTCGTTAGTATTTATATACTTGCACACACACACACGCACACACACAAATTCACACACACACAAATGCATGCACACACACGCGTGCGCGTGTATGTCTATGCTTAAATGGATTTCTTTCTATTCAATCAATGAGTATTCCATTTTTTCATCAATTGAACTACTTTAAGCTAATCATCAGATAGATTCAGCTTAATATTTCTTCTATTTTGATCGTAACACAAGACAGTCTTTTGCCTAATATTAATGAATTTATATGTAGACGCATGGCCTAGCGGTCACGGTGCTACACTCACGATCGTGAAATCGTGGTTTTAATTCCTAGACCAAGTGTAGCATTGTGTTCTTGAGCAAAACACTTCATCTCAGGTTGGTCTGCGATACCTGACGTGTGGTATATTGCGTACCTGTTCAGCCTATGCCGATTTGATGGCGGGGTACAGCACAAGCATTCAATCATTATAAACAAATCTTTTGTGTAGGTTGTTCGACAAAAGCTGAATACTCATAGACCATCTTCATGTAGGCTCTTCGGTAAGAAATTTCAAAACCGTCTCTCTCAGATTACGAGAGACACCGACTCCCATAAATAATTTTATGTTCTCCGTGCGAGTGTCTCCCTGGTATTTGCATCCACAGTTTTCTATTCTCTTTTCTCTCTCTACTATGCCGTCTCTCTCTCTCTCTTTCTCTTTCTCTTTCTCTTTCTCTTTCTCTTTCTCTTTCTCTACCCTCTATCACTCTCAGCCCGTTCCTCCTCTTCCTAATTGATACTCTTCCTCTCCAGCATTTTGTTCATCTTGCATGATCTGTTTGTTTTTGAGCTTAACACAATATAATTTAAAATATTCATATGACACCTAACTTATAACAACATTAATTATATCAATGCACGTTTGATATAATCGTAAAATAGTATGTTAGGTCGATGAATTATAACTATACAGCAACATCTATCAGCGCTTTATAACATCGATACATAAAAGAACAGAAACTAACTAATGCCACATTAATCATAATCGGTCACTTAAAATTACGTTCCCACGCATTTACTTAAGTAATTAATATAATAAAAAGGCTACTAATAGAATAACCCCAGCATCTGTCATAAAACAATCAAATGTTTCACACAGTAGCCGTTATAATTGAGGAACCCAGAATAAAACAATTTACAATCTTTCATTAATTTTACCCATCATATATATGCGTTATCTCTTTGCCCTGTTTTATGTATGAAGCACTTTGAAACAGACTAATAAATGAGCTAAACTAACAAATCCAATGTATATTAGGAAATAGTATATCTTAATATATAACAGCTAAATTGTAAATATATTAACACATCAAAATGTGTTACATAGATTTTAGATCGTTAGGTAAATACACTAAACAACAAATATCAATTCACAATATAATTAAGAATTAAAACAATTATAAAAGTAGCGACGCTTCCACCGAATTCTTGTACCCAAGTAGACCTAAATTCAAAACGTCAGCTCTGATTTCTTCAAATTCATTAATGATTTCATACACTATGAATAAACTCATATTTATAAAATTTCAATTCACCACAGCTAATACATTCTCGATAATATAATAAAAAAATTATCAGTTATAACAATGGTAAGCCTTTGTCTCCTCAAAATAATGATTATCCTCTGTCCCCCTCTTCCATTTATAATGTGTTACACGAATGTAAATGTTACTCATTCAGATTTACTATTGCTGCGAAGAAAAGCCTTTCAACAACCATCGAGATCGTTCTTTTGTTGCATCAAACTATTCATAAGATTTACATAGTTTTGCCTACAGTTCTCACACATTTACATGCATACATACATACGCACATACATACATACATACATACATACATACATACATACATACATACATGCACACACATATATTATAAATAATATATATATATATATGCCTATAAACATACATATTATAATATCAGGAAATCAATATTAGAAAATTCATCAGAAAGATATATACATGTGTAAAATGATTGTTGTATTAAAAATATATATAAAAATATATGTAAATATGTATAATTATAAATATTTAATAATAATAAATATGACAGTTTAAATGTTTTGAATTAAGTTTTAAAGCATCTTACGATCGTTTCGCAGAAGTGCTGTCCTAATAATTGAATCGTATATTGATAAGCATTTATAGACAACACTTCTGCTCTTCAGAGATATAAACTTTGAACTTTTTATAATTTATCGAATAATAGTTTTTTTTTAAAAATAGGGTGTTTCTTTGAAATATAAATTAAAGATGAAACATTATTGCTTTTGATTTTGGTAAGTACACTTTAATATGAGACTTTAATCCCCCTCTCTCACATTTCTTGGCCTTTCCTTCATTCTCACTTTCCTACCTCTTTTACCTCACTCTATCCCTTTCCTTTCTATTTCTCTCTTTCTCGTCCCTCCTTAATTCTTCAATCGCTCTGCCACTACCTCTCTTCTCTCTGTCCACGTGACCGGTGTTCCGCCAAGCCTGACCTTTTTTTCTTCGTTCAACTACCATCCGTGTAGCATCTCTTATATCCCTTCCCATGACTTTCATCTCTTATATGCCTGCCGTAAGGCTTCACTTCCACACACGCCAGCTTAATTTATTTCGTCCTTCGTCGAAAGACACCTGTTGTTTGTATTTGTAATTGTGTACCATTTCTCCGTTTTTTCGTCCTTGTTTTCGCTTGCTTTCTTCCAAGGAATCTGGTGCTCTTAGCTTAGATTTTCTTGGGGCGGCCAGATTGGAGCAGTCTCGTGTGTAATCGGCCGAAACTGCTAAGATAATCGAGTACTCGACTGAGGATAGGAAGCTCCGAATGACCCTTGCTTTATCGTGTCTTTGTTTGTATCCGGATGCTTTGTTGTCGCCTGCTATGTTCTTGTCACATTTTTGTT